>NC_081181.1:105180753-105428260 GCF_029867415.1 Vicia villosa | reverse complement strand
AGTAACTATAGTAAAATCTTTAATCTCATCAAATGTATCTGTAGAATCAAGTTGTTGCAAGTGATTAATAAGTTGCAATTGGATAAGAAACATTGAGTTTGAATCATGTTAAAATAGTATTTTATATTATATTTGAATAATAAAATTTGTATATAAATAAAAGTTCTATAGTCAATAAAATGGGCCGCAACTTTTGTTTATGACAAAACTAATCCAAATTTTATATTTGAAGCATAGAAGTCTATTAAAAAAATCGGATGATTTTAAGAGAATTTTTCAATGCACCCAATGCATTTATATAGGATGAAAAACACTTCCCAAAATCTCAAAATATCATTCAGATATGCATATTCGAACGCACATTTTTCACATTTTAAAGATGTTTTGGATATGCATATCCGAAAATACTTTTTTCCCTGGTTTTATTATTTAAACATGGAAATTGAAATCTCAGAGGTTTTTTCGCATATGCAAATTCGAAAACCCCTAAACCAGTTTCGGATATGCACATGCGAAATTTGCTATGAATCTGAAAAAACATACATATTTACATCGTTAAAATCGGATAACGTCCTAATTAAATTTAATTAATTTTTTCTAATAAAATGATTAGAAAATAAAAAGTACGTAAAATAAAATAAAATATCAAAATATAGTAAACAAAAATTATTCTGAAAGTGAAAAATATACAGTTATTACAACACCAAAAAAAGTCATAAAACATATGCTACTGTTATTACTGAGTATGCCTAATCCTAACCCCCTGCGACCTCCTCTGCCTCCTATAGCTCGCCGTACTATACGCCTCACTGACAATCCTCTCCATGATGACAACTGCCTCTACACCTCCCTCCTGAATGACCCCCCTGTCCAATGCCTCCTGCCCAATCAGCTGTATCTGATGTCATATAAGCAGGAGATCAATGGCATGGTTATCCATCAGCTTCTCATGCGCTGGCTTAGGTGGACGCCAAGAGCATCGGGTGTCATGATCGGATGCGACACCTGAAAAAACCATGTCATGTATCCGTCCATAGTGCCAACTCTGGGTGGCCCGCATACTCCGATACTCCTCTGGCACCAAATGATGCTCCCAATCCTGAAAGATATCAGTGAGATCTCGACGGGTAATGGTGTCGGGAGAAGCCGCAAAGGAGACCTAGGTATCATCTGCACGCGCCCAAACTGTCTGATGCACCACTCCGGTAGATATCTGACCATGGTGTTGGTCCCACATGCTAACTATCCGGAATATAATGAGATGCGGTCGAAGGGGAAAACATCGTGGTAATCATGGAAGGGCGTCCAATTGATGTCATCGTGAGCAGTATGATTGAGGTATACCGATATGGCGTCACTTTATGATTCCCCATATGGAGGACGTATCGTGCTGCCCTAGGCATGGCGTCAGTATACAACGGATCAGGATCGTAGCCATGAATGCGGTGGAAGTAAGAGATGATCTATCTCTGAAACACAAATATGCGAATATTTTAGTACAACTTAACAAATAACATATTAAATGTGATATAATTAAAAAGAAACGTATCGTGAGGAGTGTGCAAGAGTTGGTCAACTGTCTGGTCCTCCATTTGCATGCTTCATTCAGCTTCTGGTATAGGTATACTAGAATGACGGCCCCTAGTTCCACTCATGAACTGTAGTCAAATCCATAAAGTACCAGAGGTATGTCACATCCACGGTTGCACTTTTGTCCACAAAGAAGGACGTGTCAACCAAGAAAATGAACCAATACCGCAAAATAGAACCGCGATGGTACTTAATAAAAACCGCATCCCCGTCATCCTCGGTCCCAGCTGCCGCCACCAAGTGGTACTCATAAAACTCTTTCAGGATGGAGAACCTGACATGCACCTCATTCGTTGTCATGCACTCAAAATCATCCATAAATGGGTCCATACCCAGATAATTTACCATCTACTCTATGACCTCAACCTTCTGTATCCGAGAATGGCCCAACAACCTCCCTCTGATAGGCAGGTGGAGGAGACAAGCCACATCATGGAATGTGATCGTTAACTCCCAACTAGGAAAGTGGAAAGAAGACGTCTCCTTGTGCCACCTTTCGGAAAATGCCCCCTGCATGCCGTGGCTAATGGTAACATATCTGGTACAGCATAATCCGCCAAGTTTGGATTCAGCAACAACATCATTAAACCACTAAGCCTGTGATTTAAAAAGATCGAATATTTTCCGCGAATGGTTCACGGATTTTATGGGCATCTGTTCTTGTCAAATATAAAAAATAAAAATATTAGTTTTTGTTGGATCATGAATCAACCTTTGAAATTAAAAGTATAGTTATAAAAAAAACTTTGTCATCCCAAGTATATCGAGCAGCATGGTCATGATAATATATCAAGACAGACATGTTAGAAGGCCCTCCTGGGTAACCGATGGCACTGCCCTCCTGTGCATCATCGAAACCGTCCTGAGCATCCTCGTCGTGCTTAGTGTGAACCTCCTCCTCAAGTACCTTACCGTACTCAGGTACCTCCCCCGAGTAACCTCATGAGAGGAAGACGCCCGAGACAAGCGACTCCTCGGTGCAGATGAGGATCCTGTAAGCGTTTCCTCCACACAGACTCGACCCTGTCCCCGAGTTACTCCATGCTGTGCGGCTCTCTCGCACCGAGCTAAGGCTATCTGGGTTGGCCTCCCTTATATTAGTCGATCAGTCGGTGCCTGGTTGTCATCCATTTTCATGAAAAAAATGGAACTGGTTAATAACATTTATGAAACAAATTTGAAAATTAAAAAAAACTCAGGGAACATTTCGCAAGTGCATATCTGAAACTAGTCAGAGGGGATTTCGGATATGTAATTGTGAAATAACCTGCGAACAACCATTTTAGAGATACCTCCACTTCTTGTCCTAACTTATCCAAAATCCAATTTTAACATCTAAACACTAACATTGAACTACAATAAATTCATCCTACACATTGTAATAAATTATAACAACCCTAAATTTTAACTCTGAGCTTGATAAAGAGTATTGAAAACTTACAAATTTGTTGAGCTTTAAGCTTATATGAATGCTTGAATGGAACTTGTTGAGTGTGAATGTTCAATACAACTTTTGATAAAAATGGGTTTTTATTGTTGTAGGGGATATTTGATGTTTGAAGTGAATGGAAAGCGTGGGGGGTGGTTGTTGCGTTTTCTGAAATAAGTCAATATATTTTGGATATGCATATGTGAAGGAGCTTTTATTCTAAAAAAAGAGTGACTTCAGATATGCATATGCGAATTCACCTTTTTTTTTTGAAAAAAATGTATCTTCGCATATGCATATTCGAAATATAAGAATATTTTGATATTTTCACCAGGAATCCATGAGAAGCCATATGAGTGCATAGAAAATTTCTCTGATTTTAATATAGGCGGGTTGTCGCCCCAATCTTAAGATACTAAAATAAGGGATTTATAGCTCAAAATTTTAAAATATTTGAGCTTAATGATTTGTCTTTATTTAATAAATATTGTATGTATTAAGACCTCCCTTGTATATTGACGTAGCATTATACAGTGTTTTCTATGATAAATAAATATATATATATATATATAAATAAATAAATAAATATATATATATATATATATATATATATATATATATATATATATATATATATATATATATATATATACAAGATTTATTGTTCAAATTCAGTTAAAATATCAAATTTTTCATTTTAAATTTATTTATGAAGTTTATTTTAATTAAAAAGAAACTCTTTTTTAATTATAAAAGATATATAAATAATTGTATTTCTGTTATTTTTTAATTATTTTAAATTTCTAAAATAAATAAATAAATATTTATTTATAATATGTTATGTTTACACAACATAAATTTATTTGATTCTTATTAATTATATTTTAATATAAAAAATGTATAATAAAAGATATCTATAATTTTATATGAAATATTTTAAAAAATTAAATAAATTTTTCTTTAGACTTCAATATTTATTAAACGGGTCTGAGTTCAGTTGGTTAATCACTAAGTACTATTTAAACTTTAAGGACTAATCCTAACATGGTGAAGGTTAACATGGTGAATGAAATTAATTGGTCTACCATGGTGAACTAAAAGTGACTTACTATTACAAGTCAAACAAATTTTTGTCAATTTAAATAAAAATCTAATATATTATTTTAATTACTTTACTCTTTTAAAAAAACACCCAAAAAAATATATATAATTAAATATTGATTCAAATAAACATTATATTTATAAATTATAAAATATTAATTTTATAAACAATAATAAATAATTAATAAATAAAACTTTAAAACATAAAGTTTTTTTTACCGAAGAAAAAAACATAGTGTTAAATCACTGTAACATTCTAAGAAGAAAAACCTAAAAATTTTAAGAAAAAGCAGAAGAAGCAGCGACACGATGGAGAAGGAAACAGGCTGACAGCGACAACAACAATTTACAACCAAATTAGAATTCTTGAAATTAGCAGTATGTTTCTCTATTCTATTCTTAAATGTTTTTCTAAAATCAAAATGTCAAGACAATTCATTTTTTTACTCTGTTAGTTTATCATGAACATTATTATTCCTTATTCATCCAAAAAATTTATTAACCCATCTCATTTTAAAGATTATATTGTTGTTGTTCTTAATTTTTTATTTTATTTTAGTATTTATTTATGGTAAAGTTTATTGTGCTATAGGATTATGGAAGAAATTGAAGGAATGAAAGTATTAAAATCACATTTGGGACTGACTTCAAACAGTTCTAGTGCAAATCCTACTGCTGAGGTACATTTTTATTTTTTGTATTTAATACGAATATGTTTTTGCTCTTTGATGATTTGCAATGTCTTAGAACTCTAGAAGATAAATTATTTTCTATTTGATAAATTTGTAGGAAGTGGAGAATAATGATTTGTCTGATAAAAGTGTGAGCAACGAAATTGAAGAGGATTTAGAAGATGAATTATTTGGAGTTGACTTCAATGTTGATTTTGTTGTTAACGGCGTGGAAAACATTTGGAAAATCAATTTAAAAAATATGAGCATTAAAAATGCGATGAAATATCATTTTCCAAATGTGGAGGTGGCATTTATGTTTTACAATTGGTATACTGGTTTACGTGGTTTTGCAGCAAGAAAAAGCAAGATATTGAGGAATAAAAATGGTGAAGCAACACAACAAACATTTTTGTGTTATAGACAAGGTTACATGGAAGAAAAAGTTGGAAGCAGTAGTCAAAAGCGAGAACCCAAGGCTCAGACGAGATGTGGTTGTGAAGCGAATTGTCGAGTTCATATTGAAATAACTATTGGAAGGTGGTACATTAAGTATTTGAATGATTGTCACAATCATACTTTGGTTGATAAAAAATACTTGGGGATGTTACCAGCTCACAGAAAGATAACAGATTATGACAAATTTCAGATGGATAATATGAGAAAGGTTGGCATTAGGACTACACACGTGTTTGGGTTGTTTGCTCATCAAGCTGGTGGATATGATAAGGTTGGATTCCGCCAACGTGACATGTACAATGAAGTCGCTAAAGATAAGAGAAGTGATTTGTCAGATGCAGGAGCTGCACTTGAGTTTCTTGCAACCATGTCTTGTAGTGATGAAATGATATTTTGGAGACATAGTATTGACGAGAATGGTAGATTGCAGCATCTATTTTGGTGTGATGGTGTGTGTCGTAAGGACTATGAAGTATTTGGCGATGTACTTGCATTTGATGTAACATATAGAAAGAACATGTACTTGTGTCCACTAGTGGTGTTTTCTGGAGTAAACCACCACAATCAAAGTATTGTGTTTGTAAGTGCCATAGTTGGAAATGAAAAAGAAGAAACATATGTGTGGCTATTGGAAATGTTAGTTGAAGCAATGGGAGGTAAAACTCCGAAGTCGGTTATAACTGATGGAGATAAGGCTATGAGAAATGCTATTAAAAGAGTTCTTCCAAATTCCCACCATAGGTTATGTGCATGGCACCTATTACGCAATGCGGCTACTAACATTAGCAATACTCGGTTTATTCCTAAGTTCAAATAGTGTATGTTGGGAGATTATGAGATTGATGAGTTTGAGCAGAAGTGGGAAAATTTGATATCAGAGTTCAGTTTGCAAGAAAACATATGGGTTTTAGACATGTATGCAAAACACAATATGTGGGTTGCAGCTCACATAAGAGGCAATTTCTTTGCTGGGTTTAGGAAGATCTATCGATGTGAAGGCTTGCACTCGTTTTTGGGAAGGTATGTTAACTATGAGAATAATTTACTAGAGTTTTCACAACATATCTTTCGTGCCATGAGTTATATGAGGTACAAAGAAGTTGAGGCAGATTTTTCATCAGCACACGGTGAACCTGTTTTGCAAACACAATTGCAAGATCTAGAGAAATCCATTGCAGATATCTACACAAGGGAGATATTCTATTTTTTGCGACCTCTACTTCAAAGGGCATGCACTTGTAGGGTCACACATTGTGCACAAACAACATTTGATTACACATATACTGTTTGCAAGTATCGGAGACAAGGTTTAGAATGGAAAGTGTCATTCTTCTCTTCAAGTTTGGAATTCAAGTGTTCATGTAAGAGGATGGAACCACTTGGTGTTCCTTGTGAGCATATTATATGTGTTTTAGTTTATCTAGACATTGTGGTAATTCCAAAATGTTTAGTGATGAGTAGATGGACAAAGAAAGCCAAGGACTCTGTTTATTCAAATGAAAACAAGTCATCAACACGGGATCCGACATTGATCAGTCAATATGTAGGAATAGTTGAGCATTGCAAAAAGATGGCTCATGCATCTGTATTTTGTGGTAAGCCAGAATATGTTCGCAACACAATTGACTTAGTGTTATCACAAACTCAGATGTTAGAGGCATTAAATACAAGTCCTAATATACCACATGCAAAGGCACAAACACCAATTGAGACATTACTAGAAGGCTCTCTAAGAAATCCATCTAAAGTGAGGACAAAGGGATGTGGTGCTTCATCCTCTATGGCACGAGGCAAAGAGAAAGAAATTTTAAGGAAGGCACATAAATGTGGTGTTTTCAAGAGAGAGGGTCACAACCGGAAATCATGCCCTTTAATGAGACAGAGTGAGTGTATTCTCCAAACTCAATATGGTTCAAATGTTGAATACCAAGATGAAGTTCTAGAAGACATTGAAGAATGAGTGTGATGATTTATCTCATTACTACGGTTTTTTAACTTAATATTAGATGTAGTGGATCAAAAACTTATTTTATGGGTTATTTTTGTTTAGTTTAACTTATTAGACTTAGAATCAGTACACCAATTATGTTGGATTATTAATGAGATTTAATTGTGTACCTTAAAGTAGTATGTTTGTATTTGTATGTTTGCGTGTTATGAGTTATTTTAACTGCTTTTTAGCTTACAGCAGGCATTTTGTGATGCATATTGGTAGCAGCAAGTGGATATTCTGATTTCTTGAGAACAAGTCTCTATGATATGTTTGTGTTTGTATGTTTGCGTGCTATGAGTTATTTTAACTGATTTTTTATGCATATTGGTAGCAGCCAGTGCAAGTGCATATTCTGATTTATTTAGAAAAAGTCTTTGTGATATGTTAAATATAATGCAGTTTGTTTGGATGATAATATACCAGATTACCATTTAGATGATGTGATGGTTCATCTTTTACATGTGACATGGAAGCTAAGTTTTACAAAACTCGGGAAATTTCAAAATGTATGACAAAAACCGATACTAGAAACTGTTATCTTCTGCCAAATGCCATCTTCAGAATGAGATGCTTGATTGGGAACTACTTTATTTATTGACATGTATATTTTTAGGATAGGTTTGCAAATCTTTGAGTTTTGTTCATTGTATGAAGCCATGATCTGTTTTCTTTGTTTTGATTGATATATCTTATCTCAGTTGAATCACAATTAGGCTGGTGCTTTTGTGTATTTTTGTTGGCTTATATATGCTCTGTATGTAAAAAATAGTCTAACACTTGTCTGCTTACTTGGTTGGTCTTACTTGGTTGGTTTCCTCTTGTTTCTTGAGCTGCTGCAATTACTGTTTATATGTGCTCAGTTTGTGTGCCAAGCGATGAATCTTTAGCAATGGTTCAGTTAGAACTATAACCTGATGGGCTATCATTGATAAACATTCATAGGATAATTTAGTATTTTAATTTGTAAGGATAAACATAGTTAAAATATAAAAATTAACTATGATGAAGTACACCTGAGACTGTTTTGCTTGGAAATGTCTATATAGGATGGATAAACATAGGTCTGGCTGTTTTACAGCAGTGTGGTTTGTTTGATGTGCTAGCAATTTGATTATGTACATGTCATGCACTGAGATGAGTTCTGAATGCTGTAGCGGTTAATCTAGCTATGTTTATCATACAAGTATTTTCTGCTGTAGCGGTTAATCTAGCTATGTTTATCATACAAGTATTTTCTACTGTAGATTACTCGAACTCTTACTTTATCATTTAATATTTATAAACGTCGGTCTTCTACTTCAATTTAAATTAACAAGATATCATGATTTTGGAATGGTACATAAACTAGAGAAATGTAGTTGTCATTCTTGTTTATATAATTGAAATCTTCCATGATTGAATTGTATATGATTTTAGCGTGATCACAGGTTCTAGGTGTTGCTGAGGCATCCGTCAGAAATCTACCACCTTCTTCCCTTGGTGATGCTAGCAACTTTGATGCGGACATTATTATGGATAACATCATTTCTGTTTTGATAAACCTTACAATTCTAATATTCTTCATTAATCTATGATCATGTTGCTTCATATCACATGGATGCGTTTAAGAATCTATGGATTAATCTATGGAATATCATGTTATGATCATGTATCTAACAATTTTGAAAAACTCACGTCACATGTTAAAGTTTTTTATCTTCTTATTTGCTATGCACCCTTTTGGAAACTATTCAATGTTTTAAAGTCTTTTTTTAATTTTTAGGCTCTTAGGTGAATATCAGGGTGTAGAACAAAAGCTATGGGAATGGAAGAAAAAAACAGTGCATTGATAGAAACAATAGTCCAACTACTTTCTCTATGTTTCGACGAAAGAGTATCGATTGAATCTAAGCTAAACGGTTTCAACAGTTTCAGGGGAGTTTTATACGCAATGAGAAACATTAGTTCAATGCTGCTCACAATCCTGTTACACAGTCTGGTGTACATTTGTCCCGAGACATTGGACACGCTCACATGGTCAAGTGATGGTGATGTAATCTTTAGCTTATTATTATATGATAAAATTCAAAGTAACGAGAGTTAAATCTCTTCTAATGTTCTTTAAAATTGTTAAATACATGATATTCCAGTGCACTAAAATTTTATATCAAATTTTTGTAATGCATATGGATAATTTATAATATGTTAATGTTATATGTTCTATACTTCAAGTCTGTAGAGGGAAATAGCATATTCTTAATGCTATATGTGAGATATTGGATCGAACTCTAGTATGGTCGAAGAGTAGCTTCTTGGTTTGACAGGATTAAGCATGAAGTCGAAGGTTGTTCACATGCTTGTGTCGAAGATGCTAGGGTTGTTAGCATGTTAAATTAGGTTTTAGTGTTTAAACCCTAATTTGTTAAGTTAGCTTGTTTATTAAGTTGGCTTGTGTAATGGGCCTTGTGGAAAAAGCCCATTAGTTAGTATGTTTGTTTTTATTATAAATAGCATACTAGTCTCTCATCATTGTTAAGCTGCAAATCCTAATTTAGGGTGAGAGAGGTTATTTGTTATTCTTGTAAACTTGTAATCTTGTTTTAAGAGAAAGTAAAAGAATGGCAGTTATAACCAAATCTTGTGTTCTTCTTATCTTCCCTATGTAATACGGTGGGATAACTGACTTTTTGAAATGTTGCGGATAGCAAGAGTCGCCACCGACTTTTATTTCATCCAATTTATAGGAAGGCTAAAAGAACAGAAAAAAACCTTTTTAAAAGACTTTGAGTTCGGGGGGTAAGTTATATAAAGGGAAGGTGTAAGCACCCTTTGTATCCATGGTTATCCACTGGCTCTTAATTGCTTAGCTCACTTTGTTTTCAAAAATGTTTGGAAAAGTGTCGTGTGTGAATAGGAAAAAGACAAGGACTTTAGCTTGTAAATAAGCGTACTCTCGTTTTGAATAGATTTGAAAATAAGTGGGAAAAAGAGATTTGATTTTGAATTTGAAAAGAGTAACCAATCAGGAGCACCTACCCTAAGTTAAAAAATTTGGTCTTTTAGCTTTTCAGTTTGAAAAGGCTATCCATACCATGAGAGGGTAGGAAGTCCTTTCATTGGATGTTAAGGGTCATCGAGAAATTATCATTCGCCATAAGACTGTCCCTACCATATAGAGGGTAGGTAGTCTTTAGGGAAGGATATAATAGTCATTTAGGCAACAGGCGAGGATACCTTAGCAATGGGACAATCATCTTATCGAGGCAACATCGAGGGGACTATAATCTTATGATGATGAACTGAGAGTAACATTTGTTTTGCTTAGGTATCCTTGGAATCGAGGGACTTGACTATTTTAGAATCGTAATTAAAAGGCAACAGGAAGCATAAGAAGGGTTACCCTAAAGGTGTGTGTGTGTGTGTGTGTGTGTGTGTGTGTGTGTGTGTCACAATCAGGTGATTCAATTCAGTTATATTTATAATTTAGGCTAACTAAATTTATTAGCAGGCTTGCACTCCCTAGGATTACTAACCACACAGTTAAAAAATACAGAAATTAAAGGCAAAAAATATAAAGTCCTACGTTATTACAATAAACACCTGTATGCGGAAAATTAAAGGCAGAAAGTAAAAACCTAAATCTATTACAATAAACACCTGCAAATGAATAGAGGCAAAAATAATAACAACCCTAAACTATTACAAGGCTTTGGGGCAGTTACAATAATATTGCAAGAATTAAATTAGGCAAGGCAATTGGCATAAGGCGAACAAAAAGTATTTGAAAAAACATAAAAGGTTTTCAGAAAAAGAAGGCACAAGGTTTTTGAAAAATATTCAGGGTAAACCCTGATTTTTTAGGAATGAAGGTTTTATGAGAAAAATGACACGTTAGTTAATGGACGACACCTACCTAAAAAACCTAAGGCTACTAGGGTTTTTAAATTAATCGAGGCTAACAAACCCTAAAAATTAATTATTGGTTTTTTAACCTAATTAATTTTAAAATCGGCTAATCCTAATTAAATTAATTTTATGAACCCTAAATTGATTTTAAATTAACCTAAATTACTTAATCCTAATTTAAACTAAATTAACCTAATTAAATCTAAACCTAATTAATTCTAAATTAATTAAATCAATTAAATTAAATTAAAAATAATAAAAAAGTTTGAAAGAAAAAAATCAAAAAAATAATAAATTAAAGAGAAAGATTAAAATTAGAAAAAATAATAAAAAACCTGGGGTATCAGATCTGGTGTGGCACCTCTGGGAGAGTCTATGGTGTGCTGCACTTTCAGAAGCATTAGATCCAGTGCCATGGAGATCTGATGACTGAGGAGCGAGGGTGTACGGTAGCGCGCGTTGATGCATCTGCACAGGAGTGCTTATGGCAAAAATCTGAAAAAATAAGCATGGGGTGGGGATCGAACCCACGTCTTGTGACTCGCCAACGTGTTACCTTCGCCATCTCTTCTGTGAGCGTTTGTTGTTATTATACCTGTCACCACTTAATATATATGAAAACAAATAATACTTGAAATTCAAACGAAAAAACCTCGCGCCTTCTGTTCATCATCGTCCGCCATTAGAACATATTGTAGCTACGAAACAACTACAGTTTGGCTGCGAATCCGATCCTAGCTGAGTACCTGCACATGTCAAACTCACGAACACATCAAATAAATTCCAGGTGACAACGTATTTCGACTCAGAATCTCCCTTCGAACGCGTTGGTGGCAGTGGTTTGGACCAATTTTGCCTGTAACTCAAAGCCCTAAAACGAAGCTTCCAAAACCTAACAATGGTGGATCCTTCAATCTGCGACTAACAACGAATCAAACTATCCAGACAGATTTAAAACATCAATATAAACAGGAATACATGATCAAAATCAATTAAAAACGCATGGAAGCACGGAATCGAATCTGAACAGAAGCGTATAAACTATAACCCTGTTCTCACATTTCAGGGCGTGTGGATGACTGGTGAACGCTTGGAATGACTCAGAGAAGATCAAGGAAGGTCTTGGAACACTTTGTTTGGCTTGAATCGGTCAAAACCTTTGGCTGCTAACTCTTGAAAGTCACGATTTTTGCCAAAGTTGTATAAGGTTCTTGAGGCCGAATCTCCCTCTCTTTTAGGTCTGAATAGTTTGCATATATATGTGTGATGGATTTAGGTTAACAATCTTGAATCAAATCCTTATAATATTCATGATTGCAATTTGATTGAAATATTTCCAAATTAGTTTAAATATGGCTCATCTCTCTCCATCTTCTTTGCCACGAATTTTGATCCAATTATGATGACATAATTCTGATATTTTGATCACATAATAGACCTAAAATCAAATCTTTGATTTTCCATTATTTATTTTAATTAAATTGAATTTAAAATGAATTAAAAATTAAGATAAATTAAATAAATAATAAAAATGGCATGGGATTGGGTCAGGAGACTTCTAACAAAATTAGAATTATGTTTGAATCAAAGAAATATGGGCCCATTTGGAGAACTTTCAATTTTAGTCAATATCTTCTTCATGCATTTCTTCAAAAATTTGCCAATTTTGACAAGGCATAACTCCTTCAATACTTATCGTATGACCATGTTCTAGGACTTTTTGGAAAGCCCAAGATGTCCTCTACAAGCCACTTTGGAACCTTTTTTGCATTTGAGAATTTTATCTTGAAGATATGGCTCCTAACAAAAAACAGCCTTTTGCGATCTTCTAGAAGCACCTGTAATGTTTTGGCTCATATCTCTTAGGCAGAAGCATTTCTTAACCTTGGGTCCAACATCAAAGTTGTAGAGAATTGGATTTCCTTGAGAATGATCTTTGGTTGGGGAATTTCTGATAAAGTATGTAAGAGATATGATCAGTCAAAGTTAGGTTGACTTTTAGGTTAAAACCCTAAATTAGAAACTTGGAGTTTTGTGGATTTCTGATCTTTTCTTGATGTATTATGATCAACCCTTGATCAAATGATGAATTTTACTTCAAGATGTTGATGTTGACTAAAAAATCAAGAGTTTTGACTGTGATTTGACCATAGTTGACTTTTAGGTCAAACTGGTCGACTGTTGACCATTTGAACCGTTGATTAAGTAATCTTGTGAATCCGAGTTTGAAAATTAGCATGAGAATCCTTTGAGACATATGAGAGACCATGGGGTCCATTTGAGGTATCAAATGTTGATTTTACTTTGAGAAAACCCTAGTTTGAAGGTTGTTGTTTAGGAGAGTGTACATTCAGTCAAGTCCTGAGCTTTTGAAAAAATATGGTGGGCAAATTTTGGGGTATGACACCCTAATTCCTATTATATTTTGTTCTTGACATCGTTTTTCACAACAAATTGGTGCGGTGAGCATGGAGAAGATGCCTTCAACAAAGTAAGAGATTGAAAAGTTTACCAGAGTAAATGATTTCGGTCTGTGGAGCTTGAAGATGAAAGCCCTACTGGTTCAGCAGGGTTGCTTGGAAGCGTTGAAGGGAGAGGCAACCATGAATGCAGAATTGACGGCAACAGAGAAGACTAATATGATCGAGAAAGCATACAGCGCAATTTTGTTGAGCCTTGGTAATAAGGTTCTCCGGCAGGTATCAAAGAACACGACGACATCAGGGTTATGGGTGAAACTGGAAAGTTTATACATGACCAAATCACTGGTAAATTGACTCTACCTGAAGTAAGATTTGTACTCATTCAAGATGATTGAAGACAAAGTGTTAGCTGAGCAGTTGGATATGTTCAACAAGCTAATTCTTGATCTTGAAAATATTGATGGGAAGTTGACGGTTGTTTAGACGGTATGCCGGTTGGTAACGGTAACAATAGATCAGTTAGTGCTGTTTGCGATCATCTGCATATGAAAGAAGAATCGAAAGAAGACATAGGAGAGCTTACATTGACAAGAGTTGGGGAAGGCATGGGGAATCTTGAGCGAAGTTGTTGCCGTGTTCATATGGAGATTTTTTATAGATCTCTTTGTTCCAATTGTATTTATATGGAGATTTCTACACGTTTGTTTTTTATAGGTTCGTTTGTTAAATTTTATAGGTTTGTTTGTTCCGATGTTATCTCCTAATTGTATTCTAGGATACATCATAAAAATGAATTGATTTTCTAAAGAATACATAAAATTGTTATGAAATCTGATTGTTCAACAATCTTTATTTTTCTTCTTCCATTGTATAGTAAAATAATCTCCATTCACATGCAATCTGATTATTCATATTCTTATATGTTGTAGTCTTTATTTTTCTTCTTCTATTGTATAGGAGAAGAATTTCCATTCACTAATATAAGCTTATCTAATATAAATTTGTTTGTAAATTATGCTTCCTCCACCGATCAATGTGTTTTGTTCATTTCCACTATAATAATACCAAGTATCATCGCTCTTTATATTTTCAAATTTCACATAATGATGATAATCCATACATGACAAAAAATGACAATCAATCAACTTCTAAGTTTATACCACACATTTGTTTTTTGTTTATTTTGTATTGGACATTTCTATCAAATAATACTTGAGAAAGAATGACAATCAATCAACTTCTAAGTTTATACCACACATTTGTTTTTTGTTTATTTTGTATTGGATATTTCTATCAAATAATTTAATATACGTTATCCGTGTAAAATGAAAATTTGGCTGTATAAATTTTTAGTAACAATGATGCCCAAAGAAGGGTTCCATTTTTTGATCTATTTTAATCATAGGGCAGCCGGGTTGTACAAAGCGCCAGTCACTGTGGGATCTATAGTCAATATGTGTGGTCATCATGGAGTAGAAAATGTTGATATGAAAAGGCTCTATCAAAAGTTGGAGTCATTCTAAAGCTTTGTCAAAAATCAGTTACAGCCTAGTGGACTAGAAAAGTGCAATTACATAATATGACAGAAGCCAAACTACTGCTTCAACTAGAATCAATTATAAAATGTAGAATTGCTTCTTACAGATATCAAATAACTGGAAATCATAGTCAACTCACTCTTGATATAATGAACCAATGAACAAACTTTTGAGTATTTTAGCCACCAAACCAACATGTGCCTAATCTTTCAAAATAAGGTGTACACTCCAAAAAAAGAACTTTAAACTCTTAAACACAGAAACACATGATCTTGGCCTATATTATCCAAATAAAGATCCAAATACTCCAAAAAAGGATCTATATTACAAAAGTGGATAGATCACCATTCATCATTATAAATAAGAAAAATACTAGCCCTAACTAATTTCAATGAGAAACCCTTCTCCACTTCAAACAAAGCACATCAAATTGGGAATGTATCCCATAAAACAGTAGTCTGGTGCTCTAAAGACGGTCTCATGGAGTTATTGTTGCCAAGCAAAATCCCCATGTTGTCTTCATGCGAACATTGTCCTCTTGCATCTACAAATAAAGTAAATAAGTTTATGTAAGCAAAAGCAATGCATGGTGAAAATAAAAAATCAAGTAAAGGTTGAAAGTATACTCACTGTTCCATTCAACCTAGGGGTGAAATTTTCTTGCAACTCCATCCAATTGAGTACCCATACAGCACACTTATCACTATTACCACAATTTGGTATTCCCCTAGCCTCCTCGACTAACCAATCTTGAAAATCATATGAATTTCCAAAACATGTTGCGGCATTCGGGCTAGATGCAACCATCTGAGATAGCACTTCGCACTATTGATTGCATAATTGATAAATAAAATGAAAGATAATTAGTTCATTAAAAACTATTAAATTTAAATTAAATAACTCACATAAGAGTTAGAAATACAAACCATGAATTTTAACATTTTCTTTCTAGGCCCAATTTCTTGGACAGGAAGGAATGAGTCAATTTGATATACAATTTTGTGTGGGATTGAAATAACCATGAGGAACGTGTGTCCGCAATCAGTTCTAACGGGCACATAGATCTGAAATATTAAAGATAGATATTTTAACCTTTTAAGTATAGATTTAACTATATAAATAAAAAAATTTATAGCATAATTTCGCTTGCATATTTTATATCACGAAAGGGGTTCATCCATGAGTTACTATATATTGCTAAAAGCTCATAAAGGGTTCGACCCTTGAAAACATAATCCTGAAATGTTTAATCAATTTTATTTTAAAAAGAACCATGAAATATTGATAATCGTGATAACATAAAACCATGGTTTAGAAAAAAATTACCGCAAAGGATACTGGAAAGGTCCAAACGTCTTCCTTATCCAAAATCCTTTAGTCCCAATAGAGTTTTTCAGCATGGAGATTAATTATCTAAACCAATGTTTTAAGAACCGGACCGGTCATCGAACCGGTGAAGGTACTGGGTCACTGGTTTATCGGTCGAACCACTGGGTCACTGGTCGAACCGCACGACCAAACCAGATTAAACCGGATAACTCGGTTGAATAGACCTGTCATTATATAGGTATAAAACCGGTCGAACCGGATGATTCAGTCTCTAAAAAAATATAACTATCTTTTAAATTTTTTAAAAATATCATATGATAAATTCACAATTTCATAACTTAAATTCAAATTTTAAACAAAGGTATCACACATAACAAAATAGTAAAAAATTACAAAGTCTAATTGCAAACAAAGTCTAATTACAACATAATCTAAACAAAGTCTAATTACAACATAATCTAATTGAATAGTTTATAACAAAATAACTCCAATGTGTACCAAATTTAATTCAAAATAGAATCCTCCTAAAAAGAAAATCAAATAAAATTCAATATGTTTATGCTATTTAAGAAAATTTATTAGAAAAGATAACAAATAGACAATAAAGTTTTTAATTTGTCACTAACGAAAAAAACTATGTGAGAATGTTATTTAAGTAATACACTACTAAATATATTAAAAAAAAGTTTAAAAAAAAAGTTTAAAAGAAATGTTAAAAAAAAGTTTAAAAAAAATTTCAAAAAAAAGTTTAAAAAAAAAACAAAAAAAAAAGCAATTAAACCGCCATTTTTCCGGTTTTCACCGGTTCCCACCGGTTTGACGGCATACCCGATCCGACTATTGAACCAGACCGGTTACCTGGCCGGTTCCCGGTTCGACCGGTCCGACCGGCCGGTCCGGTTCGGTTTTTAAAACACTGATCTAAACTGACAAAATACCAAGTAGTTACTATATATACATATTAGATATGATTTATAATTTTACTTGTTTAAAAAATACCTCATCAGTTACCATCCTCCCAGGAATTAAACAATCAAAGACAGATCTTGATGCATAGTGAAGACACGTGGTTATAATGGACTCCCTAAAATAAATAGTAATGAATTAGTCTTCCATTGTTAAAAAATAAAACTATGTTACAATATATTTGTATAATTGTACCGCTGGTCTTTTTATGGGTGATACAAGAGTGCACACATCTTTCGTTCCTGAAGTGATAAAAGCATATCAGGTGTTGGAGGGAACTTGCATGCGATGCTTTGCAATAAAAAAAGAGATGTATACGTGAGCATGGATAAAATAGTGTCAAAATAAATTGCTAGTATTAAGCTTGTTACCTTTGGAAAAAACCGTTTTGGTGCCCGACTTTTTGTTTGACATACTTTGAATGATTTTGATTTTCCTGTGGAACCAGCAACCACGCCCATCATTTTTTCAATAGTGCTATGTTCCTTCATGGTAGGTTGAGTTGGTGGAGGAGTTTGAAATAGTTTCTTAGCTACGTACTCCAACTTTGGGCTATTTGCAGCTCCTTGTACTTTCTGGTGGAAAATGAGTAAGAATATCATGTGTCAGCTAATCATCAAGGTTTATTTTTGCTAAGAATTATATTTAATTAAATTTGGTGAGATATTACCTTGTTGCTACATGTCTTTCTAAAGTCTTTATTGCTTGGAACAATAGCATGTGACTTAGCCTTTGTTTTAGTTAACTCATGTGGTTAGTCCATGAAAGTGGGAGTTGTGGCTTTCCTAATGCAAGTGGGATATCCATATTTGAGTTGGTGGAGTCTAGACATTGTTTCTTTGTATGATTTTCACCCTCTCCATCACTAACTTCAATGATCAAGTTGTCTTCGTGTTCATATTCATGAAGAACAGTTTTGCGTTTAGAATCTGAAATGTTGATTTGTTTTCTCTCACTTTGACTCTTTGGTGATGTTATATCAACATTAGTGGTATGCACCTCATTTTTCATATCAGTTCTTGAAGCAGCATCAGTTGTACACATGACTACTTCCAGCATCTTCAAAGAGCTTATCATCATGGTTGTGGCAGTTTGTTGTTCCTGAAATAATGTATGTACATTTAGATTTCAATACACAATAAATGTATAGCTTGATTTATTGAGGAGTTAAAGATTTATATACCTGATGTTTTTTCTCAATGTTATTTACAACATTAGTTAACTGTTGAAGTGCAGCCAACACTTGTTGCAACAAAGTTTGTGTGCCTTCATTATTTGACGCCATAAACTTGTGTGGAAAAACTATGTTAGATACTTTGAAATGAATGAGTATTATAAGAAAGAAATTAAGGGTTTTAAAAAAGCAATCAGGACTACCTGTGGTTGTCCTCCCATAAAAACATTTAAATATTCTTCCACAACAACCTTGTTATCACTCTTCTGATCCATGGAACTAATATCACTAAATATTTAAGCATCAAGACAATCATTAGGCATGGTGTTAGTTATATTAGTGGGAAAAAAATTCTATTAATATGCAAGAATGTACAACAAAGTAAAATAATATAACACTAACTTATGTGCTTCAGAATGGCCATCTACCACAGTTGCATTGTGCAGGCTAAGATCTTCCATTTTTGTGTATTGAATAAAAGAAAAAACAGAGTTTTGGGAGGCTTTCAATGATGGATTTCAATGATGGATGATATACTATATATATATACTAAGAGTGTAGATAGATATTACATCCAATATTTGACATCCATGAGAGAAGCCAATAAAGTGGATTTTATATTGCTAAACTCAAATGAGGCTATTATGGTGTTAAGAGTTTTGAACACAGTTACTTTTTTTTTCAATGTCTAAAAAAATTTACTTTCAAAATGAACAAATATCAAATCATGTATTGCGTGTGTAGCATGCAGCAGACCTTGTGATGTAAATATAGCATAGAGCAGACCCTACACAAGTATGAAAAAATTCTTGACATAAAAAAGAGAAATGAACTAGTATGACAAGTTTACAGTAGGGATGTTCTACAAATGGTTTTCAACATATAAATTTTCTAAAGCTTAAATAAAATAATTAAATAAATATCTAAAAATGTTTGAACTAATGAGAGGAGTTAAATCATACCATTATTTTTATAGAAAACTATTATACACTTAACCAAACCAAGCAATCCCACTTATTTTTATTTTTATTTTCTGTTATTTCATCTAACTAGTACTTTAGACTCGTGCGAGGCATGGGTTAAATATTTTCTAAGTAAAAAATATCATTTTAAAAACACTTATAATTTACAAATTTTATTTATAGTTAGATTATTATTGTATAGATAAAATGTCATTGTTATTAATAATATACATAAAAAATTTACCTAACTAAATTTCTTTGTAAATCATAAAATAATTTGGACATTTCTAATTTATTAATAATTTGTGTTAGTTTTAAAAAAATTAACTCGTTAAATAGTTGTATCAACAGTTGACTTTTTCCCGTTTATAAAAATAATTGTATCATCAGTTGACTTTTTCTCGTTTATTAAAATATTTATAACTTATTACAGTTTATAATAATAATTGTATCGATCAATAGTAAACTTTTTCATGTTTATAAAAATATTTGTAACTTATTCCCGTTTATATAATTGAATTAATTAATTAATATTTTAAATGTCTTCCATAAAATTAAATATGAGTATTATCAATTAAATAATAATTAAAACTATAGTATAAATCTTTAAACTACATAAAAGAGTTTAATAAATATGTATTGATATTGGGAAAGGCAGAAGAAGGAAATTAAAAGATAAAGAAACATCAAATCTATTTGGAGGACAGCGGGTCGCGCAAAGTTATTATAAGTAGTAAATAATTATGATAAAGTAATGATAAAAAAATATACTATTAAAAATAATAAATAAAAATGTGTCAATTCGTGCTTGTGATTCAAATATGAATTAATTGTATAGTGTAGAATTATTTTAAAATAGTCTATGCCCGTATGTATTGTATATTTTAGTAGAAAAAATAAATTAAATAATAAAAGATTAAGTAGTCTCGGTCCTTAGGGCATGTCTATTTTAAGTAGTCTCGATTCGTAGAAAACGTATAAAATAGATCTTTTATTTAATATATAATAAAATAAATTGAATAAAAAGAATGACAAATTTGTGTTTTTCATAAGAAAGTTGTGTTTTTCATACATCATAATTGTCTCATGTCTAAAATATAATACTTATAGCAATTTTTAGTATAAATACAATTTGCATAGGTATATAATGTTAGAACAAGATTTGTTCTGATCAATATTCTTAGTTTTGATGATAACAAGGATATGAATTTTGTGTGAGATAATGTGGTACTCTAATACATTGCAATTTCCCTTTCAGGAAATATATAAAGAGTATGCACAAATCAGCGCTCACAAGCTCTGTCTCAGAAGGTTCAGCATGCAACATCAGAACATGGTCTGGCAAGACATCAGAAGATGGTCAAGGCAGAATCAGAACATGGGTATATGGAAGCATCAGAAGAACTTGAGATCAGAAGCAGAAGCACTGAAGTTCTCATGGTATCACGCTCAGAAGCACTTCAAGGTCAGAAGACAAGAAGATGCTTTGCACCAAGCTGTTTGACTCTGATGATATTCAAATATTTTATTCACAAGCATCAGATCAGAAGAAAGTACAGGTGGCAGGCTACGCTGACTGACAAAAGGAACGTTGGAAGCTATTAAAGGCAACGTCAGTAGACACAGCGTGAACAAGGCTCGAGGTAGTTGACAAAAGCGTGAAACATTAAATGCAAAGCTGTACGGAATACGCAAAGCATTAAATGCGCTCAACGGTCATCTTCTCAAACGCCTATAAATATGAAGTTCTGATGAGAAGCAAGGTTAACGACTCTGAACCAAATTCTATGAATATTAACTTGCTGAAACGCTGCTCAAATCAAAAGCTCAGAAACTTCATCTTCATCAAAGCTCACTACATTGCTGTTGTAATATATTAGTGAGATTAAGCTTAAACGTTAAGAGAAATATCACTGTTGTGATTATAGCTTTTCAGAAGCATTTGTAATACTCTTAGAATTGATTACATTAATTTGTAAGTAACTAGAGTGATCAAGTGTTGATCAGGATACTCTAGGAAGTCTTAGCTTGTGTCTAAGCAGTTGTATTTAGAGTGATCACGTGGTGGTCAGGATACTCTAAGAAAGTCTTAGCTTGTGTCTAAGCATTTGTTCCTGGAGTGATCAGGTTGTGATCAGGATACTCTAGAAGACTTAGTCGCGGACTAAGTGGAAAACCATTGTAATCTGTTGCGATTAGTGGATTAAATCCTCAGGTGAGGTAAATCACTCCGTGGGGGTGGACTGGAGTAGTTTAGTTAACAACGAACCAGGATAAAAATAACTGTGCAATTTATTTTTATCGTTCAAGTTTTTAAATCTACACTTATTCAAACCCCCCCCCCCCCCCCCTTTCTAAGTGTTTTTCTATCCTTCATATAATTATGTGTAATTTCAATGTACATATTTATAATACTAAATTTAAATATTTCATAAATATTAAGTTGTATTTTAGTTATAAACTAAAACCCGTTTTAAAATTATATCATCTCATTCACTAAAACAAAAACAAAAATGTTATACTACATTAGCCTCTAAAATAATTTACTAACACAAATGAAAAATGACTCTTATGATATTTGAAGATAAAAATTTGAATATAATAAAATATGTCAAATTAATTTATTGATCTTTATTAAATATAGTAAGAGAATATAAATTGTCCAAATTTTACCGTATCAAATTTTATAGTAATAAATTTGTGTATTAATCAAATATTTTTAAATTTTTAGAATAAATATTAACATTTTATTTTAAAAAATACAAACTTTTTTTATAAACTAATATTTTAATATAATTTGTTATACTTTAATAGTGTTAGTAATTATAGTTAATTACATCTACTTTTAATAAAAAAATATCACAAATAAATAAAGTTTATAGATACAAATTATTATATATTATTTTATATATTTTTTATTAAGATAAAATTTACTTTTAATGCAAAGTAAACTTTATGTTAAGCAAATTTCAAATTTTCAAAATAATATTAAATTTAATTATTTATTTAATTATTGCTCTAAATTTATCCCTTGGTTATAGATTTAAAAGAATAAATATTTCAGTCAAACTAAGTTTTTATGTGATGGTCAATAGAAAAAAATAAAAAACTTTGAATATAAAGAAAAGAATAATGTTGAAATAAATGAAGTAAAAAGATATCACACAAAAGATCTATTTCAAAAAGTATTAATAATAATAATTATTATTATTGATAATTATAATAATAATCAAAATCTTAATACTAATGATAAATATAATGAGAAGAGGTATATCTATATGGTAAAGACAAAAGAGATAAGGATGAATTATTGTGGATTTTAAATATAAGAGAAATAATGAAATACATTAATGGAATACATGTATTAAAAAATAAAATAAAAATTTTGTTTTTATTTTTTTAATTGGAATGCATATATTAAAAAAGAGCAATCTTCATCTTCAAGCTTTGAAGGTAACTCAACATTCCTATCAGTAATGTTAGGAAATCCACCATTAATCCAACTCAAAAAGCAACCAATGATGTGGATACTTATAACAACCATCTTGATATCCTTACCCTTACCGAAGTCTAATTTTTTAGAAAACCTTTTCAATTTCATCCAATTGCAAAACCACCTAACCACTGCAGCATCCACACCACAAACTCTGGTCAACCACGAATACACCACTGCAAACTCTGGTCAACAAATAAGACATAATTAATCTCTCAGGTTCCACTCGAACGGTAACCAAAATCAAATCATGACAAACAAAAAGAAAACAAACCGAAAAGTAAGTTTGTATTTTAATGTACGAGTAAAAAAGCCATCAAATATTGTTTGAATCAATGAATATTTTGATTAATGTGGGAAGGAAATATAAAAAGGCATGAAAATGGTTGGAAATGGAAAATTGAATTGATTTAGCCGTAAAAGCTTATCATATTGGAAGCGTTGGTTCACGCCAAACAATTTTTGGAAAAATAAATGGTCCATAAAAAATATGTAAATTAAATAGGCGGATAATTAATTATAAATAATAATGATATGACCAAAGTGAATATATAATAATTTTAAAAAAATTGAATTATTAAATTAAGAATTATAGTAAAATTTCCTAATGTAAAAATAATAAAAATAGTAAGCTCTCTATAATTGTGACACTTGTCAAAATTGCCAAAACTCTCATGGTGCGTTATTATATTGGATGATTGGATGATTTTATTGTTATTGAATGGAAAAAACGGTGATGGAGTCACACGAATTTGTGGGTACAATAACATAAAGATTTCATTGTTTGATAATAATAAACAAAATTAATTATATATTATTTTTTAATCTCAAATTATTATTATTATTATTATAATTATTAGGGTTAAATGGTTATGCACGTAAAATAATTTTACTCTGTCAACCAATAAGAATATATCATTTAGCCATGTCATATCAGTAATTTAAAAATTACAGTCTGACCTGGCATGATACATGGTCGTGATTGGTTGACAGTGTAAAACTATTTTACACTGTCAGTGCATCATCCTTTTTCTCTAATTATTATTATTATTATTATTATTATTATTATTATTATTATTATTATTATTATTATTATTATTATTATTATTATTATTATTATTATTATTATTATTACTACTACTACTACTTATGACATATAAGGTAATTTATAATTTGAATTTATACGTACAGCCTACCCGACTATGGCTTAGGTCCAAAAGAGTACAGTAATCGACATAGATTCTATGTCGTACTGTTGAATTATGTCCATGTGACGTACATGTTAGATTGGTAGAGTTCAACATTCGGCAACAATTCAACACGTACATCATATCAACACAATTCAACAGTACGATAGAGAATCTATGTCAATCAGATTTGATTATCGTGACTTATTCCACTAACTAAAGGTTCTTACTAGAAAATAGCGGTGCGGTTTGGACGGTTTTTACGCTAAAAATTATCCTAACCGCTAGAGAAAAAAACGTGCGGTTTGGTTTGGTTCGGTTGAATTTTTTTTTAAAAATAAAATCGAACCAAACCAAACTAATGCGGTTTGGATTGGTTCGGTTGGTTCGGTTTTTAAAAAAAAAATATATTGAGTCATAAATACACATATAGAAAATATAATTTGGTGTTATATAAGTCATACATTTCGATAAAAAAACTTATAATTGTCAAAATATGTTTAAAATTTGATACATAAAATTGCGTCTTACAAGTTTATCTTAAATCTAAATAATTATATACATAAATTGCATTCTTAAATAAATATCATACAAAAATACAATAAAATTTATATTGTAAAGTATTTATAAATGGATAAATGTTGTTATAATTTTTGTTTTTTTTATATGTAAATTAAAATAAATGTCTTACAAAGAATATGATAAAATATACACACAATACTTGTTGATTTCTCTAAAGAATTAAAGAAATATATATGGGTTAGTAAGATTTTGTAACATAATGCGGTTTTATTTGGATTAGTTCGGTTTCAAAATACAAACCACAAACCGAACCGAACCACGTGGTTTTGTTGGAAAATAGCACAAACATATCCGAACCAACTGCGATTTTTTACGATTTTGTTTTGGCTCGGTTCGGTTTTGTGGTTTTTTATTGGGCTGGTTCTGTTTTGAACACCCCTAGTCATAAATAATAATAATAATAATAATAATAATAATATTTATAATAATTTAGATTAAAAAATAATATATATAATTAATTTTGTTAATTATTATCAAATAATAAAATCATTATGTAAAGTACCAGCAAATTCGTGTGACTCACGGTTTTTTCCCATTCATTAACAATAAAATTAAATGAAATAACATAAAAAATAAAAAATAAGTGGGATTGTATAGTCTTCTAGAAACAAGAGACATGTTTGATCCATAGAAATATAATCCTTAAATTACTCAACTTTATACCGTCAAAAAAAAAACTCAACTTTATTGTTTAATTTGTAATTTATATTAAATAATGGGTCTAATTTTCAATTTGTTATAAATTTTGGGGTATAAATATAAATAGTTGTTAGGGTAAAAATGTAAATATTTATTTATTTACCTATAACTTGAATAGTAGGTAACCCTTAATCAATCATGACCACTCAATTTATTTATTATTAAATCAATGGTGATTTTACTAGTTCACCATGATGAAGCAATAAATTTTGTTCACCATGCTATCCTTCACCTCCTAACATATGCGAATTCAACTAATCTAATATTTGTTGGGAGGAAATCACAAACACAACGGAATAATTCAACAACACCAACTCTCCTAAATATCACATGCAACTTAGAGACAATCAATAAAAACACATCAAACAACACAATTTTAGCGTGGAAAAACTGTCGTTAACTAAGAGTAAAAAACCACGGCACCCGTAGGCCACTTTAAATCTCCACTATAATCAACATTGGGTGCAAGCAAGGTTCTCTCTAACACTAGTTAGAGGAATACATAAACATCATCAAGATTTACAATTAATCTTGGAATACAACAAAAATTAAGAGAGATAAAACAACCAAAAAAACATCAATAAATTCTGACCTCAATGATGGACTCGACAGACTAACTTAGAAAACTCTGAATCCAATGAAAATCATTCAGAATGTGCTCCTATGAGTCATGAACGTTGTGTCAAACTTTCAGGATGATCCGACTGTCGGATTTTGCGCAAGCTCCAATTTAGTAGAACTGCTCTGTGCTGAAATAGGGTCGCGGGATTTCACTCTTCTCTATACTTTTTCTTGTTTTCTCTCTCACACAATGAATGAATAACCTAATCCTCTTTGTTGGGTGATAACAAAGGTTTACACACACATGGGTCACTAACCCACATCTAATTGGGCCTTTCCAAATAGGAGGGAAAGCCTAACAAACTTCCCCGGCCGACTAGTTGGAGGGCAATATCAATCCGGCTTCCATACGAAAAAAATTCAAACTTTCCCATAGGCAACACTTTTGTCAACATATTCGAACCATTGTCATCAGTGTGAATCTTCTCAAGCTCCATCAACTTGGAATCTAATGCATCACAAATCCAATGATAACGAACATCAATATGCTTCAACCTCAAGGGAAAGGAGGAATTCTTCGATAAGTGAATGTCACTTTGGTTATCACAAAACAAGACATGCTTTTCTTGTTTCACACCAAGTTCCATTGAAAATTTCATCAACCATAACAACTCTTTTGACGCTTCCACGATGGCTATAAACTCGGCTTCGATAGTAGAGAGTGCAACACACTTTTGCAACTTTGATTGCCAAGCCATGGCTCCCCCGACAAAAGTCACCATATATCTGGAAGTAGATTTTCGACCATCCAAGCTTCTAGCCAAATCCAAATCTGTATATCCAACCAACATAGGTTTCTTGCATCCCAAAGTTAGTCTCAAATTCGAAGTGCCGCGCAAATATCTCATCACCCACTTCACGGCCTCCCAATGATCTTTTCCCGGATTTGAGAGATAACGACTCACCATTCCCACGACATGAGTAATATCGGCCGACGAGTACGGAATATTCATCATACTCAACATTTCTTCATCTGTAGATGGACATAGGTTATGACTAAGCTTGAAATGAGAAGCAAGTGGAACACTCATCGCTTTAGCCTTATACATACTAAAACACCGAAGGACTTTCTCCACATACTTTTCTTATGACAAGTACAACATCGTCTCATTTTGATCTCGAACAATTTCAATGCCAAGAATTTTTCGAGCCTCCCCTAAATCCTTCATAGAAAAAGATTCACTCAAAGTTTTCTTTAAATCTTTAATTCTTGAAATATTTTTTCCAACAATTAGCATATCATCCACATAAAGCAAAAGAATAATAAAATCACCTTCGGAGAAATTCTGGAAAAACACACAATGATCGGCCTTGGTCATCTTGTACCCATGTTCAATCATCACCGAGTTGAACTTTTGATACCATTGGCGAGGTGCTTGTTTCAAACCATAAAGACTTTTTACCAATTTGAAAACATAGTCTTCTATGACCTTTTCTAGGAATCCATCCGGTTGCTCCATGTAAATTTCTTCATGTTGATCACCGTGAAGGAAAGCCGTCTTCTCGTCCATTTGCTCTACTTCCAAATCAAGACTAGCGACTAGCCCAATAACCATTCGAATAGATTGCATCTTCACAATAGGAGCAAAAATATCATCAAATTTAATACCTTCCCGTTGTTTAAAACCTTTTACCACCAAACGAGCCTTGTATATTCTATAAGAAGTACACTCATCTTGCTTAATCCGATAAACCCATCTATTCTTCAATTCTCTTTTACCCTTTGGCAGCTTCACTAACTCAAAAGTATTATTCTCACGAAGTGATTGCATTTCATCCTCCATGGCATCCATCCACTCATTTTTGTTCTCATCCTCCAAAACTTCTTTAAACCTTTCGGGTTCTCCACGTTGGTAAGAAAAATATAATCATTCAAGGGGTATCGAACGTAAGGCCTTTTATCACGAGTAGACTACCTTAACTCATTAGAAGCAATCAGTTTCTCAACACTTTCAACCTCTTGATCAACCTTATTTTCAACAAAGTCTTTCGTAGCACCTACATCAAAAATATCATTAGGATTTAAAACATTATCAATATTCAAATTCATACTTTGATTTTAAATTGGAACATCTTTGAAAGTGATAGGGGTAGGAGTAATAGTAGTTGAGTCTGTATCAATCATTTCTTCATCATCAAAAATCAGATCTTTATTCTCAACTTTGTCGATGTCCTCAATGGTATAATCCTCCATGAATACAACATCACGACTACAAATAAGCTTTTCGTTTAACCGAATCAAAGAATCGATACCCAGACTCCTCAAGTCCATACCTAACAAACAGACATTTCTTTGAATTCTCATCCAATTTTGATCTCTCATCCTTTGGAATATGCACATAAGCCATGCATCCAAACACCCGAAGATGGTCGTAGGACACATATTTACCACTCCAAACATGATTTGGAACATCAAACTTCAATGGAACACATAGAGTGAGGTTTAAAAGATGTACAACCTTGCTCATTGCTTCTCCCCAAAAGTATTTCGGAAACTTTGATTGAGAAATTAAACATCTCACCTTTTCCACCAAATTTCTATTCATTCTTTCGGCTAACGCATTCAATTGTGGTGTCTTCGGAGGAGACTTTTGATGATGTATACCTTGATCTTGACAATACTTGTCAAAAGGTCCTATATACTCTCCCCCGTTGTCGGTTCGGATACACTTGAGCTTTTTTCTTGTTTCTCTGTCTATTGATGCTTGAAACGACTTGAAGGTATTTAACACTTGATCTTTCGTCTTCAAGGTATAAGCCCATGTTTTCCGAGAACAATCATCAATGAATGTCACAAAGTAATATGCATCACAAAGTGTCTGTGTCTTCATCGGACCACACACATCGAAATGCACTGAATCCAACACTTCCGATTTCCTCTTTGGTTCAGATGATATAAATGAAACTCGCTTTTGCTTAACGGCCAAACAATGTAATCACTTTATCAACTTTGCATCGGAAACACCATACAACATATTCTTCTAAGCCAAAATACTCAAATATTTTTCACTCATATGACCCAAATGCTTGTGCCATGATTCGGATGAGCTATCATTATCACAAGTGTTGATGTAGCACTTCGAAACCCCAAATTAGACGACATACAAGTTCGAATTCCTTTTTCCTTTAGCAATCACCATTGAGCCTTTATTTAAATTCCATTCATTGCTCGAAAAAGAATTATCATATCCTTCATCATCCAACTTTCCAACGGATAAAAGATTGAATCGAAGTTCCGGAATGTGTTTCACACCTTTGAGAACTAGAGTAGTCCCATTGCTAGTTTTGACCCAAATATCTCTCACTCCGATGACATTAGCTTGCCCATTATTTCCCATACGAACAACCCCAGAGTCACTGATCTTGTAAGTTGAAAAAAGATCACGTCTAGAGGTTGCATGAGTAGAAGCACCACTATCAACCACCCAATCCATCTCATCACATAATAGATTGACATTCTCTACACAACTATCACAAAAAATAAAGAAATCATCAACAATAGCAACATCTTCATTATTTTTACCTTCCTTTTTATCGTTTTGTAGTTCTTCTTCTTGTTTTCTCTTTTCAACTTACGGTAATACCTCTTTATATGTCCCTTTTCCCCATAATGATGATACTCAATATGAGAGAACCTACTAGAGCCTCCTTGTGATTTATCACGTGAAGTACTGAGATTACTTGAACCTCTACTTTGATGTCTCCCCCTTGATTCGGTAACCAACACCTCGGAATATGAAGAAGAACCTTGTGACTTACGCCTCAACTTCTCATTCAACACACTACTTTTAGCCAAGTCCATCGAGATGATACCATTCAGAGTGGAGTTGGACAAGGATGTCCTAAAAGTCTCCCAAGAATTAGGCAAAGTACCAAGAAGCCACAAACCTGGAATTTCATCACCAAAAGTAAGATTCATCTCTGAAAATTGATTAAGAATCCCTTGAAAAGTGTTCAAGTGATTGGTCATTGGTGAACTATCATTATACCTCAATGACATCAATTGCTTGAACAAGAACAACTTATTGTTTCCTGCCTTTCTTGCATACAACTCCTCAAAGCATTATCATCCACCCATTGGGGAATATAACCATAAACTTGTATATGCAACAATGTACATTCTTCATCACTCTTTCCATCGGATTTTTCATTAGAGAAAATCGGTAAATGAAAACCTTTCACATAAAGCAAATATTCCATTTTTCCTTTTCAAACATTATAGTTGGAACCATTCAAACTCACCATCCGAGATGTGTTTGTCTCCATTGTAACACAAATCAAACCACGGCTCTCGATACCACTTGTTGGGAGGAAACCACAAATGCAACGGAATAATTCAATAACACCAACTCTCACAAATATCACATGCAACTTAGAGACAATCAACAAAAACACATCAAACAACACAACACAATTTTAGCATGAAAACACCTTCGTTAACTAGGAGTAAAAAACCACGAGACCCATAGGTCACTTTAAATCTCCATTATAATCAACAATGGGTTCAAGCAAGGTTCTCTCTAACACTAATTAGAGACATACATAAACATCATCAAGATTTGCAATTAATATTGGAATACGACAAGAATTAAGTGAGACAAAATAACCCAAAAAAAAACCAATAAATTCTGACCTCAATGATGGACTCGACAGACTGACTTAGAAGACTCCGAATCCGATGAAAATTGTTCAAAATATGCTCTTATGAATCATGAACATCGTGTCAAAATTTCAGAACGATCCGACCGTTGGATTTTGCGAAAGCTCCGATTTAGTGGAACTACTTTGTGTTGAAATAGGGCTGCGGGATTCCACTATTCTCTCTACTTTTTCTTGTTTTCTCTCTCTCTTTCACATAATGAATGAATAACATAATCCTCTTAGTTGGGTGATAACAAAGGTTTAAACACACATGGGTCACTAACCCACATCTAATTGGGCCTCTCCAAATAGGAGGGAAAGCCCAACAATATTTTATTATCAAGAAAAAGAAAGATAAAACAAATGGTTGAAATAAATCATGTGAAACATATTTATCAACATATATTCTCATTTCTTGTTTTACTTACTGAATATTAAAAACAAATCATTCATATCTTATCGATTATTTGATATGGTTTGATTGTTGTTGATATATAATTGTTATTATAAGCAGGACCGTCTTTGAGGGCGTGCAAGACGGACTATCGCACTGGGCCTCAAATTTGTCACACTTAACCTATAGCTAAATAGGACCTCATAAAATATTTAAAATGGTTAAACTGCGGTTAAATAAGACCTTTATTTGTTATTTCAGGATTATACTACGACTAATCTACACAGAGCCTCAGAAAAAATTGAGACGACTCTGATTATAAAGTCACCAATAAATGCAAATATTTAAAAATAAATATGTAACAAGTCACCAACATGATAAATCCAATATGTCTAATAATTATAAATATTTACAAATATCACTAATAACTACAAATATTTTGTTGATTAAAAAAAGTATTATGGTGATAGTGACCCGTGAAAATAATGAGTTTTAGTGATAAAATTCACATTAAAAATGTATTATGGCGATAGTAACCTCGTAAAAATAGTGATTTTCAGTGATAAAATGCACATGTTGGTAAAATTTACAAATATCACTTTTATTATTTTCTTATCTTATTAATTAAAGTTGTTAAGTTTCTTAAGGAAGTTTTTGGCGCCAAAACTAAGATTATTTTTGAAATTTCACTCATTTTTAAGTATCAATTTAATAACTATAACTCATTTTGCATAATATAAATTTATTCATCCTATAGCTCTCTAATTTTCTAGAAAACACTAAGATCCCTAGAACTTCAAAACAAAATTAAATGGTTCATGTCAACAATAAATGGCAACTAACATAACGCTTTTGATCCTCATTTCCTGCTAAACAAGATAGAATCGAGTTTTATTCAAAATGGTACCTTAAACATATAGCTTGAAGTTTGAAAAACTTACCTCTGAAGTGAGAATAGAAGATTGGATTAGAGCACTTTTGGGGATGTTGTGATGATCTAGATAGCTTCAATGAACTCCCAGGAAGCTTTTGCAAGGCTTACTTTGGATTGAAAGCACCTCAATTCTTCTGGACAACTCGAGTTGTAGTGATGAACAAGTGAGGTTATGAGATTTTGATTTAGGTGTTTCTGGTTGTTTTTTATGCATAAAAAAGTGTCTATATGCTATATGGGATGTGTTTGGACGGTTATTTTGCAAAGAAATTGCAAAGAGAGGGAATTTTGAAGAAATGGTTTGGAGAGCTAACACCAATGGGGTTTTGTGCAAATTCTGGTGTGTGGAGTTCTAAGGTTGGCCTCTCTATTTATAGAGGTTCCAAATGGCTTATGTGACTTTCTGAAATCAATCTCAACTCAGTTTGAATGTTGGTTTGATCAATTGGTTTCTCCAAGTTTCAAAAAATGTGGATTGCTTCTTGGTGGAGAAAATAGTGAATCATGGAATGTTCCATGCTTTGCAGAGATTAGGGGATTGCCTCTGAGTTTTAGATGAAGTAATATTCAACCAAAATAAGTTTAGCAAGCTTTATTCAAGAGTTGTTGAGAAAAGGTGATCTTTATGGAAATGACTAGGAAGCTTTTTGCAAGTTCATCCCAAAATGGCATAATGCAATGGATAATGCCTCAAGTCTTTGTGTAATGCGTGAAGTGTTTGTGTAAATCTCAAATTATGGAAAGATTTAGAGATAATGTAGGTCGTAAAAGAGATTTGTAGAGGTATGGCTTGGGTTTGGACTTGGTTTGAACATGAAAATGGCCTTAAAAACAACTTCCATGGTGCCTTCTTCTTAAATTTGAAACTCCTTGCTCACGTTTTCTATGAATGAGTTCTTGTACTTTCTGAAAAGCCCTAAACATCCTCTACAACTTTGGTGTTTGGAGTTTTCTCAAATTCTCAAAGGATCTTGATGGAAATCCGCCTCAAAGTTGGGCACTTTTAAGGAACAATTCTCCCTTGTGAAATTTTCTCTGAGTGTTTGAAAAAGTCAACAACTTTATGGCCTCATAACTTAAAATCCTTTCACTTTTTGGCAGGTCTTCCACAAGAACAAAGTTGTAGAATATAACTATATCTTCAATTCAGTCTTTGGAACACAACAAATGGTTTCTTATTGAATAAGTTATGAGCTTTCAAAGTTAAGCATTTAACATGTAATTTCTTCATAAAAAAAGTCAAAACTCTAACTTTGACTTTTGAATCTTTGATTGATTTTCTTGATTAATCTTAATCAAATGACTTGCATAATCACATATTCATGATTTTGATCTTCAAGAACATCCCGCTGAGATCAAGAACATCCTAGCCGTCTTAGCTTCTAAGCTCTCTTAGTCTGTGTCTTGTGTCTTTAGAAGTTTTCTTTTGTTTTTTGCATCTGCTTTGTACATTCCTCTGATTATCTATGAATTGTTTGTTCTTTCCCTTCCATTGTTTGTTTTATTTCATCTGCTTTGTTCATCTGTATCTTTTTATTCTTTTTTATGCATGACAAAAGGGGGAGAAAACGTATTAATTGAATTAATTTTATTATATCAGTTGTTGGGCTTAAGTCTCAACATTTTCTAACAAGAAATGCAAAGCTTTGTATCTGAAAGTTTTTGCAGGAATATAATGCTCTGAAAATCTCAAAAAGGGAGAAACATATTCTATCTGCTTAAGGGAGAAAAGCAATTTGATGTTCTGAAGATCTTTAAGATAATGAATGAAATTCTAAAGATCTGAAGCAAACAAAAGTTGATGCTCTGATACGCTGATTCTCTAAAGAAAATTCAAAGCTTTGGTGCTGTCCAAAAGGAAGCTCTGAATCATCTTAAGAAAAAGCTCAACTGCAAAGTCTCTTTTGAAATGGAAAATACTCAGGGAAGTCTTTTATATTAAATTCATCTGGTATTAATTTTAGGGGGAGATTATTAATCTCAGGGGGGAGATTATTCTATTCATTCTGTCTAGTATACATTACTATATCTGTTTCATCTTCATTCTGGATACAAATTCATATCAATTCTATATGTTTTTGCCATCATCAAAAAGGGGGAGATTGTTAGAACATGAAATGTTCTGATCATATTTTCTAGTTTTGATGATAACATTAGGAATGAATTTTGTATGAGATAATGTGGTACTCTAATAAATTGCGCTTTCCATTTCAGGAAAAGTACAAAAGAGTATGCACTACATTAGCTTTCAGATGCTCTAACTCAGATGTTCTGGATGGCCACATCAGAACATGATCTTGAAGACATCAGAAGATGGTCTTGAAGTTTTCAGATCATGACAGGAAGAAGCAAGTTCTGAAGCTCTAAAGGTATCACGCTCTGAAGAACTTCCAAAGGCTGAAGTGCTGAAGTTCTAACACTGCACCAAACGCTGGAAACTCTGATATTCAAAGAGACATGCAAAGTCTGAATCCAGAACAGAAGCAAATGATGAAAATCTATAAAGTCTAGTCTGTGTGTCTGACAAAAGGAACGTTGGAAGTATGGCTACAAAAAGCAAAGTCAGAAATAACAGTTAATGCAAGGCTCGAGGTAGTTGACAAAAGTGTGAAACATTAAATGCAGCATTGTACTGTACACGCAAAGCATTAAATGCAGAAATGTTCAACAATCATATTCTCATGCCTATAAAAGGAAGATGTCAGCAAGGAAAAATGTTAGAAAGCCTACGTTCATTTTTCATATACTCATCATCTGACTCTGAACCTTTCTCACGCAAAAAGCTCAAGAACAAAGAAGCAATTTTTATCTTCAAGCTCACATACTTTTGTATACTTAGTGAGATTTAGAACTTAAGCTTAAGAGAAAAATCACTTGGTGATTACAGCTTTATTAGAAGCAACATTAGTCTCTTGTATTTGATTATATCTTTGTAAACCAAAATTCCTTGAGTGATCAAGTTGTGATCTGTAGACTCAAGAAGACTTAGAGGTTGATCTAAGTGGAGAACCATTGTAATCATTTTTGATTAGTGGATTAAATCCTCAGTGGAGGTAAATCACCTGTGAGGGTGGACTGGAGGTAGTTTGAGTTCAAACGAACCAGGATAAAAATAATTGTGTTCATTATTTTTATTTTCCAAAAAGAAACAACCCTTATTCAATCCCCCATTTCTAAGTGTTTTTCACTCCTTCAGCTTTGACCAAAAGTCAACTTTCCAACGAATTAGGTCAAAACCCTAATTATGTACCATATGAATGTGAAAGTTGTTTATCTTGATTTGAACCATTCTTGGGCTTGGATATTGATGAAGGAAATCACTTGAGCATATGAGAAGGTTTGAGTCACCTTGTGAGCTTCAAAACCCTAATTTGCGTGAGCTTCTTGTATAATCACATATCTTGTGAAACAAGTAACAAGCAAACACAATATTTTGTATATTTTTTGTTAGCAAATGATGCATGAATGATTATAAATGATGATCACACTCTTTGAGATTTAATGCAAATGAGATGGGATCTCAAGGTAAAAAATTGGGGTATGACAACAACGAGATAGAGATAAAGGGTCTCCCCATTGTCTGGTCGGGAGAGAACCGGTGGTTTTGAGAGAGCTTGCTTGAGGTGGAGGAGGGCTCGGTCACACTCGTCCGTCCACTCAAAGGTTTCTTCCTTACGTTGAAGTTTGAAGAGGGGTAGCGCGTGCTGGGCAGATTTTTCCACGAAGCAAAATAGCGAGGTGAGCATCCCGTTCAACAATTGGATTGACTTCTTCGAGCTTGGAATTGGGAATTTGGAGAAGGCTATACACTTGTCGGGGTTAGCCTCGATCCTTCACTCTGTTAGGTAGAAGCCGAGGAACTTTCCTGCCCGTATCCCAAATGTGCACTTCTTCGGATTGAATCTCCTTTTGCATTTTCTTGCCTGGTCGAAGACCTTTTTCAAGTGGAGCGTATGGTCAGGCTCCTCTTAGGACTTTACGATCATGTAAACCTCGAGCATGTCCCTGATCTCTCCTCGAAATACTTTGCTCATCATCCTTTGGTAGGTAGTGTCAATGTTCTTCGAGCCGAAACGCATTACTTTGTAGTAATAGTTGCCCGACTCAGTCAAGAAGGTCGTGTGCTTTTTGTCGCCATTGACCATGGGGATCTGGTTGTACCCAAATATGCATCCATAAAAGACAACAATTTAAAACCAGCGGAATTATCAACTAATCTATCTATGTTAAGCGAGGGATAAACATCTTTAGGGTAGGCCATATTAAAATTGGTATAGTCAAGACACATTCGCCATTTTCCGTTAGATTTTTTCACGAGTACAATATTTGACAGCTAGGGTGTATCGGGATTTTAAAATAAATTTCGCCTCTAGGAGGTCTTTTACAGCCATTTCGGCAGCCTCTGTCTTTTTAGGAGACTGCTTTCTCCTACGTTGTGCTACTGCCCTAATGGCTGGATCTATGGTCAGCTGGTGATAAGCTATTTCTGGATCCAATTTGGGCATCTTGGAGGCACTCCACGCGAATAAGTTAGCATTCTCCCTCACGCAGGCCTTCAGCTGCTTCCTCGCCAATTTTGACTCCTTTGTTAAGATCATCGTCGAGGAGGATATCCTCGAACTCTCCAACATGAATGAGGCGCAGAGGATCGGTAGGATCTTGGTCGCTCGTTGATGTCGGAGAGTCCATCGCGGTCGGTTGGGCCTTTTTTTTATCTCTTCCTTTGATCCTTCATATCGTCCTTGGAGAAGCAGATGTCTAGGTCGATTGAGTCGATGCGAGACAACAACCTTGGCTTTTCAGAGCTGTTGGGCAGCGCATGTTTACTTCTGGTTGGTGCACCGATGGTGTTCATTCCCTTTGATGGTGCCTCGAAACACCTATCGAAGCCTCTATGTCCCCTTGAAGGGTGGCAACGAGTCCCTTTGAGGTATAATACTTCATTTTTAAGTGCACCATGGAGGGCACAACTATCACTTCGACCAACATTGACCTCTCGAGAATGCACTGGTACAACGATGGGAAGTCTATCACCAAAAATTTGATCTTGATGGACCTGGCCGTTTCTATGGCTCTAACGTGACGAGAAGTTTGATGTAACCCCATTGTTTTGTGATTGTACCGTTGAAACCTGGCAGATCCGAGCCCACGTAGGGTGTTAAGTGCGTTTCATCAAGGTGGAATGTGGAGAATAGCTGGAAGTACATGATATTGATCGAACTTCCCTAATCGACCAAGATGCGTCGAGCATCAAAGTTGGCCATCTGTGCTCTTCCGAGCAGAGGAATGCTAGAGTTGGGAGTTCGCCTAGGGAGTTCTTCTCGGTAGAACTGATTGGAACAGAGTTCTCCCGAAATTTGTCGAGGGTACAATTCTTGTTTGAGCTCGCGCTGATGAGTTGTTCGAACTTCCTCTTTATTGAGCCCATGGTCAGCTTGTTTCACCCCTGCCTGATATGACCATGGCGGAGGGGAACCTCTCCCAAGGGCTGTGTGTGGCGAGGTAGAAGGGAAAGCGGCCTCGTCCGAGATGTAGAAGTCTTCAGGTCATGTGATGCTCATGGAGACCTGCAGAGTGACATTGTTAGAGGATGGTTTCTCCACCTCGGCACTTTTTGCTTCTCAAGACTCCTGTCAAGGATCATCTCTCTTATTTGTGTACTGCTTGAGATGGTCATCCTTGATTAGGATTTCAATTGCATCCTTGAGATGGATGCAGTCTTCGGTTGTATTCCCGTGGCTCTTTTGGAAACGACATTACTTTGTTTTGTCTGTGTTCGGCTTAGCTGGTGTCTACCTCGGAAAACAGAACCCAGCTTGGCGGAACTCCGAATTTGCACAGTCGGACAAGATCTTCCCGCGTGAAGCAGTTCACGATGTGTATTCTTGGAAATGGCCCGCTGGTTCTTTATACCCCCGAGATTCACGGGGTCTGTCTTCTTTCCTCTTATCTGCTCCCCAATGAGATGTCGAGGAATCTTTGTGCTTTGAGGACTTGGCTTTTTCTTGGTTCCTCAAGTCCCAAGCAATGCTAGCAGCTTCTTTCTCCTCATACTGGATGTATGTATGGGCCTTGAGGAGAACGGCGTCCAGTGTTATTGTAGTTTCAATGCCAACTGCCTTGGCAAAATCGCTACAGGGATGCAGGCCGCGTTCGAACATAAATTTTTTTCATATCGTTATTCTTGGAGACCTGAACAACTTCTTTATTTAATCTTTCAATATACGTCTGGAAAGATTCATCTTTCCCTCAAATGATTTCCTCGAGCGAGGCTTCTAACTTCGGGTTGCGGCGAGAGGCACTGAAGTGCCTTGAGAACATTTTTCCCAATTGCTTCAATGAGGTGATGGATCCGCCGAGGAGGATTTTGTAACAAGACATGGCCCCTTTCTTAGGGTTGTGGGGGAATATTATGCATTTAGTGACGCCCCTGACACCATGGTAGTCGAGTAGGGCGTCAATATTCTAAATGTTCTTGTCGGGATCGCTTATTCCATCGTATGTGCCTAAGGATGGGGGCTTCTCTAGCGCTTTGGGAAACCGAGTGGCCATGATCTCTTAGGATAACGGGCCCTGGGGCTCATCGTCATTGCTAGAGCCAGGAGATCGGGCATGAGAGTTGCCATATTCTCTAGGTCGAAGACTACGATCTCGACGGGGAGAGGGACTTCTTGAACGGTCCTTCAGCTTGGGCGGAGGTATACGCTGGTTTTTTGATTGCAGATTTCCTTTAGTCTTCTTGGTCATCAGGGAGTGCTGGCTCCTGTGGGGAGGAGTGCGACCGCATTTCTTGACAACCAGGGATTCTTGCACCCCCTGTGTCGGGCGATGTTCTTTAGGCCGTGGAGAAGAACTTTTGGGCTCTTGTCGTTGGTGTCTGCAAGGGGGAGATCTTGAACGGCGCCCTCTTTCTAATTCCCCAATCCTTTCGTTTTACTGGAGGATCAGGGTGTTAGTCTTGTTGAGCTCCTTGATCAAGGTTGTCATGACGGGGTCAGCGTTGGCTGGCACAGGGATTGGCTGGGTTTTTTTTGGCGCTTTCTCTGGGATTTTCTTGATCTTGCCAGTTTCAATGTACTGGACGACAACGTCCTTTGCATCGTTCGAGGAAGGAGATGTGGTGGCTCCTTCCCTCTTCGGGGGGACAACTTTCTCCAAGAAAGGATTTACCCAACCAAAGCTGGCCTAGTGGTCGGGCGTTATGATGGTTTGGTGAGCATTGTTGTCGTCATCATGACTAGCCATGACTGGAATCTTTAAAAGTTGCTTTGATCTTTGGTTTCCGGGGAAAGAAAGATGGGGAAAACAGGTTTTCCACAGACGGCGTCACTGATCTTACCGGATGACCAAAACCTGTAGTGGACTAGAGACTTCGTCTACAATGCTGAAATCAAATAGGAGATGGTGTACCTGCAAGGCACTCCAATTCTAAAGTCACTAAGAGTGCAGAGATACGTGAGAGTATTTTTACGATAAGATTTGAAATACATGACCCTCTCACAAGGAGGGTATTTATAGTGCCCCCAACGCATGGTCATTGATCCCTATTTTGGGCTGAGCATGCAGGATTCAAGTCTAAAAATAGGTGATTGCCAGGAATTCTGCGTGAAAGTAGGGTTGGGCAGCTCGTGCTCTTCATCTTGGAAGGTTGTTCGGGCAAAGTCAAAACTAGTCGTTGGTGTGGACAGAGATGCAGTTGAGGGCTGCAGTGGTTTAGTTAGCCTTGTGGTCAACCGACCACGCGTGCCATTGTGAGGGGGTGGAAGGGGAAGAACGCCTTTCGTTGTCCCTACCGATTGGGTCAAATCTTTTGGACTGTCTTGAACTCAGAAGCGAATTGAGTCATGCTCAGCCATTGGACCAGTCCAGAACAGATACATAGTATATATATATATATATATATATATATATATATATATATATATATATATATATATATATATATATAGGGGACGACTCAAGTGAGAACACTTGGTTATCATGAGAAATGAGAACAATGAATCACGACCATTAAATTTGATTTTAATGGACTGGATTGGTTTCTCTTTCTAAGATCCTTAATATTTAATGGACTGGATCTTAGAAAGAGAAACCAATCCAGTCCATTAAAATCAAATTTAATGGTCGTGATTCATTGTTCTCATTTCTCATAATAACCAAATGTTCTCACTTGAGTCGTCCCCATATATATATATATATATATATATATATATATATATATATATATATATATATATATATATATATATATATATAATAAAATTACTATTAACTTATTTTTATGGTATATTGAGGTAGGCATTGTATATTCAAATATATAGTATTCAGATCTCTTGCATGAAGGATAGCTTAACGTATGAATCTATTTATTTTCTCCAATTTAATAAGTCATGTTTTTTGGATGGCAAAGCATGATAAATACTTCTTTTTTTTTTTAATTCATGTGATTTTGAAGAAGAAATTGAAATTTATAAGCCATCTTTTTAATTTCTTTGATCTATGACTATATCAAGTTTGCTACTCCATCAAAGGAGTAACTAACATACAAGCATAAAAAATTTTCTTCTATAATTATTAGCATTTTAAATTTCCCCAAATGATGATTTAAATAGCATAATTTAGCTTATTGATTATGTTTATTAAAAATAATTTATTTATAGTAACTTTGCATCTTAAAAACTATATACTTTGCATCTTAAATTTTTTCCCTCATTTTTAGCATTTTTTAAATTTTATTTAGGGAATTATTTATATCATAAATTTTCTCTTAAACCGATTTCTTCGTTGCAAATTTAATTATTTATTAAGGGGACAACTTCTCTACCCATCACAAAAACCATCTATTAATTTTAATTAATTACTAGAATGAAATTTAGGAGATATTATTTATTTATTTGATCTATTATATTTCACACTTACACATTACATTTAACACATTGATAATTATTTAAGTAAAAAATACATTTATATTTCTTTATTAATTGACAAGACGTTTTATTTTTTTAATTAAACTCTCTATTATAAATTATAGCGTGACAAATTTATGTTGTAAAATTTTCTATAATTTCAATTCAATGCATATTTAATAATATCATAACAATTAAAATCATTATATAGTCCATCTTTTGACATTAAAAAATTCATTATAAATTAATTTTAATATTATATTAATGTGCTTATTTATATAAAAAGTTTAACCTACAACTTATTTCTTCATTACAAATTTATTTACTTATTAATGAAATTATATATCGTTAATTACATAGTAAAATAACATTTAAGTGAAATTATTTTCTTGATTAATTATATTTGATACATGGATAAACATATAAAAAATAAATTGAGATTTTTTATTCTTTAATTACTAATTTATTTTTAATTAAATGATATATTATCCACCATAGTATAACTGATATTCTAATGTAATTTATGATTACAATTGATGAATATTTATTAATTTTATGACAATTAAAAGAGTATTTTTAATTATTATGTATTTTTCATATTTAACTTTTGAAAATTCCTTTTTAAATATAAAATATATTTTTATTTTAAATTAAAATATATTTTAAAATTTAGTAATTATACATTTTTGATAAAAAAAATTAGACAACATTAATTTTTGGCATTATATTCATGGGTTTATTTATATAAATCTTTTCTCTTCAAATTGAATTATTCATTGCAAATTTCTTTATTATACATTAATTCTTTATTATACATTAGTGTGACATTTAAGGAAGTTACATCATTAATCATACTCGCTCAATAACTTCATTTCGAATATTTTTTTTAATATAAATGTTGAATTTAAACCTACTATCATATATATCATAACTATAAAATTTGAGATTAATTTATAATAGTTTAATCGTTGAAAAATTAGTTATTTGTTTATTAATTATTTATTATTAGTTATAACAATTAAGTGTGATTATTTTCTATTTAATGTAAAATTATTTGTTTTATGATGTAAAATTATTTGTTTTATGAGCATAATTTTAACGATTATGTAATGTTTAACTTTTTCAATTTTGCATATGTTTTTATGTCAAATATATTAATATATATTTAGTAGTGGTGTAATTTAACTTGAAATGAAAGTTAACAATTATTTTATTTCTTTTTGTTTATTAATTTTTGTTACAGAAGATAACAATCTCATTATTCCTCTCCAAACCAAAAATATATATGCCATGATTAAATCTCACTAAACATTATAATAATAATAGTAATAATAATAATAATAATAATAATAATAATAATAATAATAATAATTTTTTGATTTTCAAAATTTTGTTTTACGTTAATTGATTCAATTGATAGTTATATAAAGACATTAAATATTAGAACGTAAGTCCAATATAACCTTTTATATATTTTTTACTTCTGCGGCACCTACTTATTTATCTTTAAAATAATAAACTTCAATCTCTAGACTACTTGTTAAAAAAGTTATTTTCTCTGCTTTACTATTTTTAATTCTATAATCAAAACTTTCTAACGCATAACAAATAAAAAATAATTTACAACACGCAAATTCGTGCGAGTATTTACCGCGCAATTTGCAAATTCATATTTAGTAGGGATGACAAAAAATAGTGGGTTGGATTAGAATTTTTGGTCCGCCGTCCATTAAAGCTCGGCCCGTCAAAACCCGCATCTCCACGCCTATTCTTTAACTCATCTCATCTTAAATCCGTCTTTTTTAGTTAATAATTGTAATTCTAATTAGTGATGATTTTATTTTATAAATTTATTTTTGAATATATGCAATATTTTTTAAGTAAAATTTATTAAAAGATGTTTTATAAAAAATTGTTCTAAAAGATAAGTCAAAAATCTAATTAAAATATAATTTTTTTATTAATATATTAAAAAAATAAAAATAAATTAAATAAATAGGCGAGCAATCCCGTTGCCCGCCAACCCGCCACTATGAAGAGGCAAACTCGATTTTTAAGCTCATTTTAATTTGACGGGCTTATCCATCCTGTTTTTTTTCGCGAAAATAAGACGGGGCGCGACCCATTTTACCACTCTAATCTTTTCCTATTTTTAATTTTATGATAAAAATTTTATAATACATAACAGATAAAAAATAATTTATAACCTTCAATTAAATAATTTTATGATACTAATTTAGGTTTTAATTAAATTAGCGAGATTATATAATTATGGGTTTTTCTAACCTATCCAACATTGTATAGGATAAGAGCAATTAATACACTATTTTCTTCCCTATAAATTATCATATTAATTATTTTTCTTTCGAAAAATAACTTTTTTTATTTTCTCTCTCACTTAACATAAATAATAATTAATTAATAATTAATATGATAATTTTTATTTAAAAAGTGGTATATTAACTATCCTTTATCCTATGCAATGTAGCATAGGGTAGAAAAATGTTATAATTAAAAAGGAAAAACAAGAGATTATAGAATTAAAAAGGAAAAACAAGTAGTTAAATTGTTTGTTGAGTTGCAATAATTAAGAGTAGTTCAAGTGTAACCATATAGCATGTTCTACTGCAACTGTTGAGCGTGGCAAATGAGTTTGCATGCATAGTACCCAAGGTGAAAATAGATAATAGAACATTATAAGCAATGTTTCGGTAAAGAAACTAGTAAAGTAAACTAAAGGACCACTACAAATAGTCATGTACAGAATCCTACACTCTAGGTAGAGCAGCCAGATCATGAGCTAGAGTGCACCCACGTGAATAGCTTATCAATCAATGTTTGCATGAGGTGAATAGTAGTAGTAATAGTAATGAAAAGAGTGAGAAAAATAAAATGTTTATAGGTAAACTACCCTAGCCATACATTCTAGTACTAAATTACTGCTTGTACTTGAGTTGCCTTGTTGATTCTTTCAAAAGATATTGTCATCATTGCTTTAGCAGTAGGTAGTTTCATAAACTCATTTATTGGAATATCATATCATATCTTCAAAACAGATATCTTTTCACTCTTTTGTGCTCGTCATTATTTTTACTTATCTGCCTCTGTTGATTCTTTCTGTTCTCGCCGCCGGAGTACACTTTCTTTCAAACAACTTTGTTAACTATTTACTTAAAAAAAATGAACATTTACAGTATTCTGTGTGTCTTCCAAATTAATTTGTAATAAAAATATTAAATTGTTATTAACCAATTTTATCATATCATTAGTCACAAAAATTTATTTTATTAATCACTTATTTTAAATATAAGTCATTAACCATTTTTACAATTTTAGACTTTTAGTAATTAATAAAATAGGTAATATTAACTATTTGACCATTTTTAAATGTTAAATTATAAGTTGTATTAACGAATATTTTATATTATTTTAACTAAATTTATATTACTATTGAAAGTTATTTTTTATATTTTGTTATTCATTAATCATAAATCAAACTATAAATTATATTAACTAATTTATAATTGTTAAGTCATTTCAATTTTCAACACTCAACTTATGAGTAGGTGGTGTAACATGATTTTTTTAAGTATGACTTGTAACTTGACCTAACAAATTAAGAGTTAAGTCATTAATAAACCAACTCAAGCAATTTATTTTTGAAACAATCGATTTTGAAATCTTTTTTAAGCAAACATCATCTTACTTTTTTTTTTATGGGAGGAAAAAAATGATTTTTTTCTCTCCTCCATCATTTATTTTGATAATAGATAAGAGAAAAAAATTGACACATAATATAAATCATTTATTTTAAAATCTAATGGTTCAGATTCATTCTCATGCTTTTATATAAAAATGTCATCATCATATTATACGCTTTATATATATATATATATATATATATATATATATATATATATATATATATATATATATATATATATATATATATATATATATATATATATATATATATATATATATATATATATATATATATCAGATGAGATAAATCTAATGATTGTTAATACATTCATATGTATATATATATATATAAGTTAAATTATTAATCAAATTTTAAAAAATATATTTTAATCTCAACCATTAAATATAAATCTAATGATTGTTAATACATTCTCATATGATATATATATATATATATATATATATATATATATATATATATATATATATATATATATATATATATATATATATATATATATATATATATATATATATATATATATATATATTACCCTAAACAATACTCTAGAGGGTAAACACTTATCAAACCACTAGTAGAAAAGACACCTAATTTTATTAGTAATATTATAGATATCCCTCCACCAATGTTAAGAACAAAAACCATGCAACCCCACTTCTATTATAAAGCCTCAAATTAAACAAATCAACTTGTTGTTGATCCCATTAATAAAAACTATACCAGTTATGCCAAAGGATTTGTCTCTTCTCCCTATCCTTTCCATAAAAAGGACTTTCGAAATTGAAAATAAACATTTTACAACTATTTTAGGAGCTGTAAAGTTTAAAGAATGAAAAGTACCCCAAGGACCATTTAATAGTGCTCTTTCGCTCAACAAATTTCTTTTTTCTTTATTAAAAAAATCTATCTAACTGTTATATATATATATGCTAATAAAATTAATTAAATACTCATACAATTTCTTAACATTAGGAATTCGACAAGAAAATGTAGTAGTGGGAAGTTAGAATATATTTCTAACCAAACACTCTAGAGTTATCTTATAAAATATCAATGCATCGTGCAACATAATCAAACAAATGTTAAAGACAAATTAGTATAAATATGAGTAACCTAAAAAAAAACTCAATATATTTGTTTTTATCCTCTTACTATTAAAGTTTTTATATTATATATACTAGAGACAAAATGCTTTTATAAAAAAAAACACTAGAGACGAACTTGACACAAGTTCAACTATAAATTTACAAAAGATGAAGATCCCTAATAAGCATTAATATATTGTTGGGATTTTCAAAGAGTTATAAGAGGCCAAAGTGTCCAATTTAAAAAATATATATAATGACAATAAATAGAACGGCGTGGAAGGAAAAAGTTGTTATTACTGTTTTTGTCATCCGTAAACAAAGTGAACAGAAACAAAAGTTATTGTCCAAAAAGAAATAATGCAGGTTCCTGTCCAATGTTTTCTTTGTCTTGGTGAAAAAGTTTCCAAAACCTTCTCAAAAGTAAGGACAATAAAACATGAAAAATCAATAAATAATTAGGCAACAACACTAGAGAGAAAGCTACGTTTGAGAATAATAAAATAATAAGCGACACAAAAAATTTCAATACTAAATTTTACAAACATAAATTGACAACTCTATATACCGAAATTTGCATAGCCTATAATTAGGGTTTTATTGAACTCTTAAGGGGTGATGCTAACATTATAATTAGAACAAGTTAAATGTAATTAAATATAATAAATTTATATTTAAAATTTTGATATATTGAATGCACGCGTTTCAAAAAAATATTTCTATAAGTATCTCATTATCTTGTGTCCTTGGGGAACATGTTAGCTTTTTCCATTGTTAATTCAGTCTTATATTAGTAATTTCTGTTATTACTATTTGATCTTTCCTAATCAGATGGATCTTCACGGTCTGCACGGATTTGGATCTTCTGAGAACTGGGGGGTGTACCTGCAAGGTACTCCGATGCTAAAGTGAGAAGACGAGCAACAGAGCGCAAGTACAAGGTAAAAAGATAAGAATTGAATACCCGACCATCTAGTGAAAGAGGATATTTATAGCCCCAGCGCTGGGCCAAGATCTCGCTAATGGACTGGATACCCAGGCCCAATTAGGAGACTGCCAGGATTCTTGGGCGAAAATATCGGAGACCAGTACGTGGTCTCCGTCCTGGTCAACCACTCCAAAGTTTAAGGGAGATGCGGTCTTTCAGGGACTACGTGGACTTCGTACTATTCAGAGGGTTGGATGGGAAGTAACCCTACGAGGAGGAGGGTCCTCGGCATAAGACCACGGGGAAGAGAGTCCTCAGCAGACGGGACGCTCTAGACGAGGAGTGAAGTCCTATGGGATGCTCGCGGGGAACGTCCTATGTCGAGCATACACTGCAGTGCTTCAATGGCATCGGGTCTCCAAGGAGCCGAGCACTATTTGCTCCCTATGGGCTTAGAGAGGATTTGGGCCTCCGAGTCCAATTGGGTCGAAAGCAGACTGGGCTGAATCTTGGCTCAGTCCATAACAAGAGCCCCCCAAGTCGGGGTTTCCGAGCCAAAAGCTTCGACTTCGCGAACGCTCGGCCTGTGTTCCGCTGAACTTTGCTCGCATGTTGTGCCCGGGTGAAGCCGTTCTTGAGGGGAAGGTATTGAGTCGCGCGTTGTTAGCTGGAGATTTCGACTGGAGAATATGTTTCTCGAAGGATTAGAGTTCGAAGAGACAAAAATGGCTTTCAATGGCCATTTTTGAGAATGTTATTTATGGTGAAGATGGCTGAAATCGAAGTTGAATCGAGATAGGTTGTCTTCAAGACTTAAGCGTTTTCTGAAATACGAGAGTACTGAAACTTGTAGTATTTCGTTGCATTCTCACTAAAGAACACGTTGCCACGTATCGAAAGAGGATTCAGGCGGGAGGATTTGAAATTCGAAATATTTTGTATAACCCGACGAGGACAGATGGCGCCCCAGGGATTCGAAACGTATGCATGTGGACAACGTGGCATTTCGTTAGCGTAGGACCGTTAGGGTTGAATTAGTATAAATAAGGGTCTTAGTATCAGGATCCAGGGTGTTCATTTTGTACAAATCACTACAAATCACTGAAGTATCAAGTGTTAAGAGAAAGAGTTCGCTGAGAAATGTACGTATGACACCATACTTTAAATATGTTTGTATTTCTATTTAGAGAATCGAAATGTCTTTAAATTTCCTTTACTTTTTCGCCTAGTCTTTTCTTTGATTCAAGTTTCTTTATTTCTTTCGACAAGTTGTTACATCCTTGCACTTTACATTCCTGAATTTTACATTTCCTTTACATTTTCGTCAAAGTTCTATTTACGTTTATAACCAGTTTATTTTTAGTTGTGTGCGTTGTTAGTTTATTTCGCAAGTTATTTATATGTTCATACCATAACCAAGTTTTCGAAGCAAAATCAAAGACCAACGAACATGGACCAAATTATCTTAAAAGACAACTCTTTGACTATTTCCTAGGATCAATCTAGTCGATCCTGCGAGTAACCAAAGTATATTTATAGTTTGGAGGACTAGCGGTTGTTTACCGAAAATCACCGTAAACTCGTGTGTACCGCACTCGCTGACGTGGCAGCTAGTAACTGAGGAAATGATGGCCTAGGAGTAGGTGGCGGCGCCTAGGGGGGGTGCGTCAATCGGTGTGACGCTTCGTATTCCAGGCATCTCCCTATAAAAATGGGCTTAACCCCCTCATTTAGGGTTTTATGCTTTCCGCCCCTTGACTGATAGCTCTCAAATTCCTTCGCTACTCCTCCAATTTCCCGTGAAGAATCAAGTCTTAGCCGATTGAATCATGTCAGCTTCAGGTAGTGTTCCTAGTCTCAACCATGATTTTGCATATGTTTGTTGCTTTTTTGGGATTCTGGGGAATACGTCCCCGGCCCCTTCATCTGAATAGATCATCTAGGTCGGTAATTTCTCTTAGAGAAGTTGAGGGAGGTTTCTTTTTCCCCGGGTTATTCAAGTGATGCCTGACATATTCGTCATTTATCGGTTATTTCCCGTAATTTGCCCGGTGAACTCGTTACTTAGATCGGCATATTCATGTTTTTGCTCGAGAGGTTCATGAGTTTGCTCGGGGTATTCGAGTGTGTGAGAGTGTCTTAGACAATGGTTAGGCCGGGGGTATTGCCGCCCTTCGCTTTACCCTTTCACTTGTGTCGCGATGGAAGGGTGGATTTGATATAATGTCGAATTCACTTTTTCCTTTTTGCATGCAGGTGAATCTTGTTCGGGAGGTTCGTCTATGAGCTCCTCGGACCCCGAGTTTAAGAGTCCACATGTTTCTGAAGAGGAAGAAAGTCTACATGGGTCTGATGCCGAGGATGATGGTACCCCGCTCTTTGACTATGAGTGTGAGACAGATATAGATTGGATTGTCGAGGAGCCTAGAGAGGTGGTCTCTCGGTATACAGAATCCTTGGCGGGGGATTTTAGGGAGATTGAGGACCAGGGACCCAATGATCCTAGGAATTTCAATGTTGGGTGTCCCTCCGTAAACGATCGGGTTTGCTCTCGGTTTGACGGGGATAGATTTTCCATGTATGAGTATGTTTTTAAGGAGATTGGTTTTCGGCTGCCCTTCTCGAGTTTCCAGATTGCCATGCTCGCCAATCTTAGCCTGGCGCCTTCTTAGTTACATCCGAACGCCTTTGCTTTCATGAGGGCCTTCGAGAAAGTTTGCGACTATCTTAATACCGGCGCTACAACGGCCTTGTTCTGTCGTTGCTTCCATGTCCAGCGGCAGGTGGTCGGCTGGAAATATGGCTGGGTTTCTTTCAAGAATTCCGACCGGAGGCTTTTCAAGATGTTTATCGATTGCGTTAAGGATTTTAAAGATCGGTACTATATAATTCATCTGGAGAGCGAGAGATTGTATACTTCTCCGGCTAAGTTGGTGATGGTTCGGGACGAGGACAGTAAACCGGAGTACAGCGAGGACGGGGAGGTGAGGACCAAGCTATGCAGCATGTTCCTGTTATTTTGGTTGAAAGGCCATCTCAATGTCCCACCGAAGCACTATGCCTGGGAGGACGAGGACCTGGACGATCAGGACGCGGCGTCCTTTGCGATGTTGTGCAAGTATGTTGGTAGCTTCACCTTGGCCTAGTGGGTGACGAGGAGCGGGGAGCCGATCCTCGATGATAAGGGAGAGGTGATCGTTGAGTCCCGAGCGATAAACACGAAAGCCCTCCTTTCTTTCCAGACACCCGCGGAGACTAGGGCTCTGCTAGGTTGTATTCAGTTTTGTCTTTTTGAGTTTTGTATTTGTGTTTCTTGCTAATTTGCTTGTTCTATTTTGCAGCTGCCATGCCGATGAAAGATGATAAACTCACCAAATTGACAAAAGATGCCAGAAATCTCCAAATTAAAAATGCAAGTCGGCTTGGAAACCCGGGTGACACCTCCAGATCGTCTGGGTCCCCTGTTATCAACCTGGATCAAGTGGCCCCGGCTGCCGAGAGGGTTGACCCGAGGAAGAGGCCGCACCAGGGCCAGGAGGGTCATGAGGAGCCTGTGGACTTGGGGGGTGACCGAGCATTCGTGTTACCTCCTTGTCTCACAGACGGGAAATATTTGGAGCGGTTCCCCATAGCTGTTTCTCCCGCCGATGCTCAGAAGGCCGAGGAGATGGATTCCCCTGCTCGTCTAAAGCAACTGGATGATGACAGTGTCTCCGTCATCAGGGTCTTGGAAATGGCCCAAGTTCTTGCAAGGGGGGACACCGCGTCTGTTGCTGCCCTGAAGAAGGCTGAATCGGGCAGGAAAGCTGCCAAGGAAAAGCTTAGCAAGGAGGAGTCGGCTCTTATGGCCTCCAAAGAAAAACTGAAAAAGAGATCCGAGGAGCTGGCAAAGAAAGGCGAGGAGATGGAAGAGGAGAAGAAGAAACTGGAGGATCTGCGGGCAGATTGGGAGCATACTCCGGATGAATCTGAGGATGTGGCTGGGTTGAAGACTTGGATTGAGATGGTCGAGAAGATTGAGTCTCTCAAGCTCGATTGTCTTAATATGGCAGAGGCAGGTTTTCGCCGAGCAGTCGATCAGCTTAAGCTCCTAAACCCCGACCTGAGGATGGATAATATTGGAATATCGTCGAAGATTGTTGATGGTCAAGTGGTGCCCGGGATGTCGGTTGAAGAAGAAGATAATGAGTGATTTGTTGGTTTGGGCCTGCGTGCCCGTGATTGTATGGCCTGCGTGCCTTTTAAATTTCTTTTTGAACAGGGGGTTCTGCCCGGTTAATTGTTGGGGTCTGCGTGCCCAGAATTTTGTAATACTTGAATATCTCCTGCCATATTGGTCGGCTCTTTAAATGCATTTCTATTTGAAATTTTGCTGTGTTTATATTCGATTTTCTTTGCCCGTCACGTGTCTTCGGAGTTCGTGTGTCTGGGTACTTATGTGCATTTCATTATTGTTTGATTATGCTTGTCCTTTGACGATCGTCCGGCCGTGCAGGGAGGATTATACTTAGAAATATTTTTGTTATTTGATTATGCTCGACCTCGAGTGGTCTTCTGGTTGTGTGAGGGACTAACCGGGCGCACAGAGGATATATGTGCAATCAACAAACATGAGACCGTGGTCGGGGCCAAGTGCTCGTGGCGTGAACGGTCACATCGTGAGCTGGGGTTCTACCGCGCAGGTACTGCCACAGTGGAGCTAGGTGTGGATCTCCCCGTGTGTTCGAATCTCTACTATGGTAGGGAGTTCCAGCCTTCGTTGTCATGGGGCATTCGCGTCTGTACCATGACCCGTATCTGCACCCGGTCGTTCTCATCGTTAGAGGTCGGCGATCAGGTGGTTGTTGGCTGTTTTAGCTGTAATATCGTCGGATTTTTTCAGCATTCCAGGGTCGAGCGAGTTTTTCCCCGAGTAGGTTCTCGAGGTAGTAGGCGTCGTTCTCGGTTTTGTCGTAAACTCGGTAAGGGCCTTCCCAATTGGGGGCGAGTTTGCCTTCACGCGGGTCTTTCATGTTTCTGCGTAAGACTAAGGCTCTGATTTCGAGCTCACGTTTGATGACTTTGGCGTTGTGACGCAAAGCTATCTGTTGTTTCAACTTTATTTCGCGGAGAGAGGCTCCTGCTCGGATTCCCTCGACCATGTCGAGTTCCTCCCTCATAGCTTCGTCGTTGAGTTCTTCCTCGAGTGGTGACTCGGTACGACGGGATGGTTCTTTGATTTCTACGGGGATGACGGCCTCGATCCCGTAGGTTAGTCTAAATGGAGTTTCCCCTGTGCTCGAGTATGGTGTTGTTTTGTATGCCCAAAAGACGCTGTGTAACTCCTCGACCCAACCCCTTTTGGCTTCGTCGAGCCGTCGTTTCAGTCTTCGGAGGATGACTCGGTTCGCGGCTTCGGCCTGTCCGTTGGTCTAGGGGTGTTCGACTGAGGTGAAATGTTGCTTGGTGTCGAGTTTGGCCACGAATTCTTGGAATTTTCTATCGGCGAATTGGGTACCGTTGTCGGTAACTATCACTTGGGGCACCCCGAACCGGGCGAGCACATTTTGTTTGTAGAAGCAGAGCACGTTTTGGGCGGTAATTTTGGCTAGCGCTTCGGCTTCTATCCATTTAGTAAAGTAATCCACAACGATGATCAGATACTTGTTTTGGTACGATCTTACCGGGAAATGTCCGAGGAGGTCCATGCCCCAAGTGGAGAATGGTCAGGGTGAAGAAAGGGATTTGAGCTCGTGTGGTGGAGCTAGGTACATGTCGGCGTGACACTTACATTTGTCGCACTTTTGAACATGCTCTTTGGCATCTTGCTGCATGGTCGACCAGTAGTACCGGCCTGTAAAGCTTTTCTTGCCAAGGAGCGACCGCCGAGGTGCTGGTCGTTGGTTCCTTCGTGCAACTCTTGTAATATTTTGAGCGCCTGGGTAGCGTCGATGCACTTGAGTAAAGGGATGGAAAATCCGTGTCGGTAAAGTTTGTCCTCGACGACGACGTACAAGCAGGCTCGTCTTTTGACGGCAGACGCCTCCTTTGCGTTGGTCGACGATTCACCTTTTTTGAGAAAATTATATACCGGGGTCATCCAGCATTGACTGTCCCCGATAGCGTGCACTTGGATTAAGGTGGTATTTTTGTCCATGCTCGGTTTAGGGAGAATCTCCTGGATTACCAATTTGTTTCCGCCCTTTTTCCTAGTGCTCGCGAGTTTGGAGAGAACATCTGCCCAGGAATTGTGTTCGCGGGGTATATGCTCGACATATGCTCGAGCGAAGTTTTTCATCTTTTGTTTGACTAATGCGAGATACTCAATGAGGGTTTCGTTTTTAGCTTGGTAGTCGTCATTGACTTGCGAAGCGACGAGTTGAGAATCCGTGTAGATAATAACTTCTCGGGCGCCTATGTCCTCGGCGAGTCGCAGACCGACTAGGAAAGCTTCGTATTCGGCCTGATTGTTCGATGTGGGGAAAGATAGGACTAAGGAGACCTCTATGATGAGGCCTTCCTCATTCTCGAGGATAATGCCCGCTCCGCTCCCCGAAGTGCTAGAAGCGTCGTCGCCGTAGATAGTCCACTTGTTCTCGGTTGAAGGAGGTGGTGTGATCACCGTCATTTCGGCTACGAAATCGTCCAGCATTTGAGCTTTTAGGGATTTCCTGCTTTCGTATTAGATGTCAAACTTAGACAACTCTAGCGACCATTTTAGCATTCTGCCGACCATATCTGGTCGGCTGAGGAGCTGCTTGATAGGTTGGTCAGTTCTAACGATGATCATATGTGCGAGGAAGTAGTATCTCAACCTCCGGGCGGCGGTTACTAGAGCTAAGGCGACCTTCTCGATTTGTTGATACCTTACTTCGGGCCCTTGAAGTGCTTTACTGGTGAAGTATACGGGTTTTTGCCCGTCTTCGGTTTCTCGAATGAGAGGTTCGCTGACGGCCTCGTCTGAGACGGCTAGGTAAAGGTATAGTATCTCCTCGCTCTTCGGTCGGGTTAGAACTGGAGGCTATGACAGGACTCGTTTGAGGTGGGAGAGGGCTTGCTCGCACTCTTCAGTTCATTCGAAGGTCGCTTCTTTTCGTAGGAGCTTGAAAAATGGGAGAGCGTGTTGGGCAGATTTTGCCATGAATCGAGATAATGCAGTGAGCATCCCGTATAGCACTTGGATAGATTTTTTATTGTTGGGTGTCGGGAGTTCATAGAATTCTCGGCACTTGTCGGGATTGGCCTCGATTCCTCTTTTGGTTAAGTAGAATCTGAGGAATTTTTCTGCCCGGACGCCAAATGTACATTTCTCTAGGTTGAATTGCATTTTGCAATTCCTTGCTCGTTCGAACACGCGCTCGAGATGCTCAGTGTGATCATGGTCTCCTCGAGATTTGACCATCATGTTGTCCATGTATACTTCGAGGGTGTCGCCGATCTCTCCTCGGAATACCCTATTCATCATTCGTTGATAGGTGGCGCCGACATTCTTGAGTCTGAAAGGCATTACGTTGTGGTAATAATTTCCCAACTCAGTCATGACTGACGTGCATTGTTTGTCGCATCTCGCCGTGGGAATTTGATTGTAACCTGAGTAAGCGTCCATAAAAGACAACAGTTTATAGTCGGCCGAGTTGTCGACCAGCCTATCAATGTTAGGTAAAGGATAAGCATCTTTAGGTCAAGCCCTATTAAGATCGGTATAATCAACACAAATTCTCAATTTTCCATTAGATTTTTTGACAAGTACAACATTTGAGAGCCAAGTTGAATACTTGGCCTCGGAAATAAAATTTTCCTTTAGGAGGTCTTTTACAGCTTTCTCGGCAGCCTCTTCTTTCTCGGGAGACTGCCTACGCCTACGTTGCACTACTGCCCTAGTGGTTGGATCAATGGTCAGATGGTGGCAGACGACCTCGGGGTCGAGTCCGGGCATCTCGGTTACGCTTCAGGCGAACAGGTCTGCATTTGCTTGAAGGCAGGCTACGAGTGGCTTCCTCGGTAAATCTAGGAGTCCTTTGTCTATCTTTACTACCTTGTCGGGATTGTCGCCCAGTGGGATGAGCTCGAAGTCTCCGTCTGGGATTGGTCGGATGGGATTTTCCATTCCTGATTGTGGTTCGTCTCTGCTCTTTAGCTCTTCTTTGGTGAAGCGAGCGTCGAGGTCGACCAAACTGACGTTGGCCGGAGGCTGCTTGTCTTCTTGGGCTGGTTTGTCGTTGACCCGCAACTTCTTGTTGGGGATGATCTGCTACAGTCCTTTCATTGACGCATTGAAGATTCTTCTGGCTGCCTCGATCTCAGCGTTGATGGTGTCCACCCGTCCTCTCTTAGTGTAGAACTTCATTTTGAGGTGGACGGTCGAGGGAACGGCTGTGAGCTCGCCCAGGGTAGGTTGACCGATGATGCAGTTGTAGAGCGACGGGCAATCGATAACTAAGAATTGTGTTTTGTCCTGTCTGGATGCTTCTCCTTCGCCGAGGGTGACGATCAGCTCGACGAAGCTCCAAGGTTTGATGGTGGTTCCATTGAAACCTTGGAGGTCGGAGCCTACATAGGGAGTGAGGCGGGAGTCGTCGAGTTGGAGGATCTTGAAGAGTGAAGAGTACATAATGTCGACTGAACTACCCTCGTCGACCAGGATCCGACGGACGTCGAAATTGGCCATCCTTGCTTGGATGAGTAGGGGGATGGTAGCATTTCGGGCTCCGTCGGGCAGTTCCTCGAGATAGAAAGTTATTGGTTCCAACTTTCCTCTGAACTTTCGTAGGGTCGGGCCGAGGTCTGAATAGGCGCTGATCAACTCGTTAAACTTTCTTTTCATCGAACTGATCGTGAGAGAGCCCGGGTCCCCCCATTGGAGATAACCATCGCAGTTGGGAATTTTTCCCAGTGGCTCAGAGCAGTAGTAAATCCTACGGACGGCAAGAAGTCCTCCGATCGGGTGATGGATAAAGCGACTTGCACCAGGTCGGGATCCGGTGAGTTGTCCCTGTCAGAATTCCCTTGGCTTTCTCTTCGGGGGGCTTCGCCTCTCTTTGTGTACTTCGAGAGGCGCCCCTCTTTAATCAAGGTCTTGATAGCATCTTTGAGGTGGACGCACTCCTCGGTAAGATGTCCATGGCTCTTGTGGTACTTGCAATACTTCGATTTTTCGGTTCCCGAATGGTTTGGGTTTCGCTTTGGGGGCCGAACATTCGAGTTTTTGAATTTTGTGCTTTTGCATTCGGACAGAATACACTCGCGGGAGACGCTCAAGGGTGTGTACTCGATAAACCGACCAGCTAGTCCTCTTTGGTCCTTGTTGTCCCGGGGTTTATCCTCCTTTTTTTTTCCGCTTCCCCGACGAGGAAGAGAGTAGTCATGGCCAGAGCTGCGGGAAGCGTCATGGCTTCTTGGCCCTCTATTAACAGTTGCCTCACTCTCCTTGTAGGCGATATAGGCCTGAGTCTTGAGGAGGAGGGCGTCCATGGTCTGCACCTTTTCGATCCAGATGGCTTTTTTGAAGTCGCTACCTGGGGTGAGTCCTCATTCAAGGAGGTACCTCTTCATCTGGTCTATCGTTTGTATTTGGACGGCCTCTTTGTTGAACCTGTCGAGGTATTCTTAGAGTGGCTCGTTGGCTTATTGGATTATGGCCTCGAGCGTGGCTTCAGACTTTGGTTGCCGATGAGAGGCTGTGAAATGGTTGGAAAATAGGCTCTTTAACTCTGGCCAGGAGTAGATGGAATTGGGGGGAGGTTCCGGTACCAAGTCATTGCTCCCTTTCTGAGCGTCGTCGGGAAGATTCGACATTTGATAGATCCTCGGACTACGTGGTAGTCCATGGTAGCTTTGATACTCTGAATATGGTCGTCTGGATCTGTGGTTCCGTTATAGAGATCCAGAGTTGGAGGTTTTTCCATTCCCTTGGGAAGTCGGGCTCTTCTGATTTCTTCAGACAGTGGGCTGCGAAAGTATTCTTTGTCGCTTCGTCCCGGGGATGGGGAATGCTTTCCCCCGAGTGTGGTGTTTTCGCCGAGGGGGTCTTCGCTGACGCTTCTTCCCATGAGTTTTTCCAGTGGAGTGGTGGACGTCCTCGGAAGGGGAGCGTTCGCGACCTTTTCCAGGTTTTTTCCTTTCCAATACGGGACCTCGAGCTCGGGGATTAGGGGAGATGCTTCCCGAACCCGCTCCCTCGGGTCCCCTATGCGGGGAATCCTTTCTCTGAGGAGAAGGCGTGTAAGATCCGCGGAGGTGATACCTTTTTCGTGGAGACCGGGAGGATGAAGAGGAACGTGATCGACGACGCCTCCGCAGGGGATATTGGGACCGCTGTCTTTTCTCCAAGCTGTCGATTCGCTCGCTCTGCCGCCTGATGAGTCGGTTGGTTTGGTTGAGCGCAGCGAGCACAAGAGCGGTGGTAGGATCGACATTCTCGGGGATGGGAACTTCGATGTGCTCGTAGTTGCGTTCCTGCTGACCTCCATGTCCGCGGGTGGCGCGAGAGGAGGAGGAGGAGGAGGAGGAGGCAGTATATCTGTCTCTGGGGTCCGTCTCGTTGTTTTGGGTTTGGACCTACCCGTTTCAAGAGGGTTGCGACCCTTCTTGTCTCTGTCTGTTCTTCCCGTCATCTGTGGGTTGCGGACCTTCGCGCCTTGGTCGTCCTTGCCCGTCGGTACCGGGCTGTTGTCCTTCGCGCCTGGTTCAGCCTATCCCGTCAGCAGTGGGTTGTGGCCCTTCGCGCCTTGTTCCACCATGCCCGTCAGCCGTGGCGTCGTTGATCAGGGGGTCAACGTTGAAAGGGTCGGGACCTGGATTATTGGTGTTACCGACCATGATGATCGTAGGTTGGATTTGTGCTTTGATCTTTGTTTCAGAAAAGATGGGGAAGCAAGTTTCCCTCAGACGGCGCCACTGATCTTACCTGATCAAATGGATCTTCATGGCCTGCACAGATTTGGATCTTCTGAGAATTGGGGGGTGTACCTGCAAGGTACTCTGATGCTAAAGTGAGAAGACGAGCAACATAGCGCAAGTACAAGGTAAAAAGATAAGAATTGAATACTTGACCCTCTAGTGAAAGAGGGTATTTATAACCCCCAGCGTTGGGCCAAGATCTCGCTATTGGACTGAATACCCAGACCCAATTAGGAGACTGCCAGGATTCCTGGGCGGAAATATCGGAGACCAGTACGTGGTCTCCGCCTTGGTCAACCACTCCGAAGTTTAAGGGAGACGCGGTCTTTCAGGGACTACGTGGACTCCGTAATATTCGGAGGGTTGGATGGGAAGTAACCCTACGGAGAGGAGGGTCCTCGGCATAAGACCACATGGAGGAGAGTCCTTGGCGAACGGGACGCTCTAGACGAGGAGTGAAGTCCTATGGGATGCTTGCGGGGAACGTCCTATGTTGAGCTACACTGCAGTGCTTCAACGACATCGGGTCTCCAAGGAGCCGAGCACTATTTGCTCCCTATGGGCTTAGAGAGGATTTGGGCCTCGCAGACTGGGCCGACTCTTGGCCTAGTCCAAAACACTACTCCCTCCGTCCTATAATGAGTGACCTGTTGGATATAAATGTCACTAGAAAGGGGGGTTTGAATAGTGACCTCTTAAAATTTTAGTTTGAGTGTGTTAACAAGGATATAAAGAAATATAGGACTGGTAATAAAGAACACACAGAGGTTTATACTGGTTCACCAAAAGGGTTAGTCCAGTCCTCACACACAGTGAGATTTTTGTATATCTTACACTTTTATCCTTTGAACGAGGGATAAAAATGTTATGCTTTACACAACCTCAAAAGGCTTTTACACACACACTTAAAGTATCACTTTAGACCTTTCTTTCACACTTGTTACAAACAAGATTTTATATCTCTTGAGGATATACAAAAGTATTTAATGGATGATTTGAAGATGATTCACTATTTGGCAGTTGTAATACGGTGAACTGACTTTATTCGAAATGTCGCGGTTAAGCAAGAGTCGCCACTGACTTTTATTTTATCCAATTTATAGAAAGGCTAAAAGAACAGGAAAATACCTTTTAAAAAGATTTTGAGTTCGGGGGGTAATTATGCAAAGGGAAGGTGTAAGGCACCCTTTGCATCCATGGTTTTCCATGGGCTCTTAATTGCTTAGCTCACTTGTTTGTTTGAAATGTTTGAAAAAGGAGGTGTGAAAAGTAAAAACTTTGAAGAAGAACTTTAGCTTGTAAATAAGCGTAGTCTTTTGAAAAGTATTTGAAAATTAGTGGAAAAAGAGTTTGAATTTGAATTTGAAATAGAGCAAGCAAATAATAGCAACTACCCTAAGTTTAGAAATTTGTTCTTTTAGCTTTTCGGGCGAAAGCGTCTATCCATACCATGAGAGGGCAGGAAGTCTTTCAATTGGATGTTTAAGGGTCATCGAGGAATCATTCGCAATAAGACTGTCCCATGCCATAAAGAGGGCAGGTAGTCTAAGGGAAGGATATAATAGTCATTTAATATCTTTAGGCATCATGCGAGGATACCTTAGCAATAGGACAATCATCTTATTTTTCCTAGGCAGCTTCGAGGGACAACATTGATGATAATGAACCGATGGCAACATTTGTTTTGCTTTAGGTATCCTCGGAATCGAGGGACTTGACTATTTAGTATGTTTAGAGGCAACAGGCAACAAGGCAAAAGAAGAGGGTACCCTAAAGGCGACTGTGTGCACCAATCACGTGATTGTATTCAGATAATATTTATCTTATAATTATAGTTATTCTAATTCTGTTAAAGGCTTGCACTCCCTAATATTACTAACCACGCAGTTTAAAATTGCAGAAAATTAAAGGCGGAAAGAAAAATGTCCTACGCTATTACAATAAACACCTGCGGGGATGGGGAAATTAAAAGGCAGAAGAAAAATATAGCATAATAATTGATATAAAATTCTTGAATGCCTCGACCTTCCTCGAATCTTCGATTGACTTTGATCATCTGAGAATTAACAGAAAATAATGGGGTGAGTGCATTACAAATTCGGTGGTAACTGGAACAAACCTTATTTTAATTTATAAGGCAAAAATAAATGAATAAAAAATGATATTTAAATCAGTGAGAAAAAGGAATGATAACTTAGCTTTTTCGCGTGGCATGGCGCGTAATCGGAGGATCTTGACTCTTGAGATAATCCTGAAAAGTGAGCACGAAGAAGAGAAGTGTTAGTGCATTTACTGATCTAAAGCCTAATTTATTACAAACCCTAAAAAAGGTTTACAAACCCTACCCCTGAACCTATAAGAAAACTTATTGTGACCTAAAGGGTTCGTAAGGCTAAAAAATGCGTTAATGGATAACATCTACCAATAGCAGTGATTAGTGATCATGATAAAACCAAGGTTTAAAGCATAAAATAATCAATTAGCCAAGTATTAAATTATTATCTAAGAATTAATTAATTAAACCTAAAATTATTACCCTAAAAAAAAACTAAATCCAAATTATATTATTATTAATCCTAGTTATTTAAAAATAAAACCATATTTTAAATTACTAATTAAAAAACCTAAATTAAATAATAATAAAAATCTAAATTAAATCATTAACCTAAATTGAATTATTAATTTTATTTATTAATTAATAGTTAAATAGAAAGAAAGGAAAAAAAGAGAGAAAAAAAATTATTAAACAAACAAAACAAAAGAACTAATATAACGAAAACACAATCAGCAAAGAAAGATAGAACCTAGGGGCGTTGGATCTGGTGTGGTTAGCCTTTGAGGTTCCATGGTGGATTGGCAGCCTCTGAAGCGTGGGATAATCCTTGGCAGCGATTTGATGGTGATGCGCTGAGGGCGTATGATGGTCTTGCGTTGAAGGCGATGCACTAGATCTTGTGAGTGAACAAGATGTAAAAAGTAGAGGAGGCCCTGAGCAGGATCGAACCCATGCTCTATAACTTGTAGTCTCTCCACGATTACCAAGCGTGCTGCATTCGTTAGTCATCATATATATGGAAAGCATAAAATTAATATTAATTAACGAGACAAATAGAAAGGTCAAGCACTGATCAGCCTGGGCCCACGTGCAACCAATGGAAGCGAGAGAGAGAACGTCTGAAGTTTGAATAGCGAATGGGAGAACGACACACGCGCCAGTCAAGGATTCAACATTACTATTCATTATCTTCTTCCTTGCTCCTGCGGAAATACCTGCGAAAGTAGATACGCATTTTCCTGCGGAATTTCCACGATTTTCCGGTAGCCATTCTTGAGATTTCGAAACCTGCAGAACGTGAAAGAAACAAAAACAAAGACAACCCAGATACATTAATCAAGGGCTTCTGAATTCATTGGCGCAATCCTTTTGTTCTGAAACTTCTTGTAGATACGAAAACGAAGGTGCATGACCCCATGCCCTAACAATGGCGATTAACGTTCTACGCATCATGGCTTTGTCCCAATGGTTCATACATGTCCTAAACATTACCATAAACTTATACAAGGCATTAGAATTAATTTAAATGCATTGGATAAGGAAACACAAAAATCATAAGATTGAATGAATATGGATGAAGCATGCCATGGAAGTTTACGTGTATGGAGATCATATATCAGTTCATACTTACTCCAGATTACCTCAGGAAGATAATTGAGTGGTTGGTTGGCTTTGAATGGGGCTGGAACAAGGAATTCGAATTCCACACTTTTTTGATATTTTTGTGAATATGGTTAGGGTTTGTTAGCCAGGATTTTTTCGTGAGAGAGAGACAAAGTTTATTGTGTTTATATAATGAATGGATTAGGGCAAAGAAAATTGGAATTAAATCAAGAGATAAATGAGAAAAAAATTTGATTGAAAATCAATATGAAACCTTACCAAATTTGTTCAATCTCTCCCCAATCTTGCCTTTCATGTGTTATTGAATCAATTAGGATTAATAGAATCAATCACATAAATTTTGCCAATTAAATTATGATTTTATTGATTTAATTTTGAATTTAAATAAATAAACTCAAAATAAAAGAATAAAAATCAAAAAGATAATTATGTGAGATTAAATTATGGGTCCCAAAATAATTTTAGAATGAGAGAAAAAGATTGAAACTAAACTCATAATCTTTTGTTATTTAATTTATGATTTTATATGGTTTTATTTGAATTTAAATAAATAAACTCAAAAATAAAAGAAATAAAAATCATAAAATAAATATAAATATACTTATGGGCCTCCTAGGAGTTTGGAATCACATGACTAACACAAAAATATGGGCCCATTACTTGACAAACCAAAATTCCTCACTTAGGGTTTCATGCATTTCCTCCAATTTCCCCAACTTCTGACGATCATAACTCACTCAAATTTTAGCCTATGAAGGTGTTCTAGGACTTTTTGGAAACCTTGAAGAGTCCTCTAACCAATGTCTTTGGTCTCCTGTCAAAATAATTTTCCATGCTCCTTGTAGGCTCTTTTGAAAAAGATGGCTTTTGGTTGACTTTCAAAAGGACCTATAATGTTTTGGGTCATATCTCTCAAATGAAGCATTTTTGGACTTGGCATGTGAGAGACAAAATTGTAGGGAATTCAATTTCCTTAGAAGTAAGCTTTGGATGGAAAATTCCTGATGTTCCATGTGGAAGTTATGACGGGTCAAAGTTCGGTTGACTTTTAGTCCAAAAAACCCTAATTTAGAAACCTCGAGTTTTGTTAATTTCTGATCTTTCCTTGATGAATCATGATCAATACTTGATCACATGATGAATGATACTTAAAGGTGAGAATATTGACAAAAAAATCAGGAACTTTGAGTGTGATTTGACCATGTTTTGACTTTTAGGTCAACCAGTCAATTATTGATCGTTTGGGTCATTGAGTGAGCAATCTTTTAAATCAGGGCTTGAAACTCGGCATGATGATGCTTTGAGTCATATCAGAGATCATAGAATCCACTTGAGGTATCAGATGATCAAATTCCTTGATTAAATCAGAAACCCTAATTTAGAGGCTGTTGTTTATGAGAGAGATTGCATGCTTCTTTCTTGTATGTCTTTGAGCATTTTGAAAGTCAGATGGATTGAAATATGAATAAATATGATGGGAAAATTTTGGGGTATGACAGCTGCCCCTGTTCAATCTTCTTATACCTGAGGATGTAGATTGGTTTGTATGTCAGTCGGTATCTGAAGGTAGAAGAGGATTGAATACTAAAATACCTAGGAATTTGCCTTGGCTGAAGCAGGGACTTTTATCGGATACGGGCTTAAAGATGCCGTCCAAGTGTTGGAAAAAATACGAAAGTCAGAATAAGTCGTACGTTAGACTATATCCGAGCTTGAAGTATTGAAAGGTGTTTGTCGGAGATGGGCTTGAAGATGACATCAGGTGTTTGAAGAGTTGTTTGTCTAAAGCAGATGCTTTTCAGACTGGATCATATGCATTGGTTGTATCTGAAGGAGAGATGAAGTAATGTTTTACAGAAGACTACCTGGAGAGGTTCCTGAATAGATAGATCATTGACTGATGTAAAAGAGATTAGTTTTTAAACAAAGCTCGGGAAGAAGTGTCTTGTAGAAGATTAACTGAGAAACTCCTTAAAAGGGCAGTAGATGTCTTAGGACATGTTGGATAAATATCTAGAAAGTTTGAGATGTGTCTTAAACAAGATTAACCTAGAAAGGTATGATATGTCTTAAACAAGACTGACCTAGAAAGGCTCCTAGAAAGGATATGATACGTCTTAAACAAGGCTACCTAGAAAGGCTCCTAGAAAGGATAAGAATCATCTTAGAAAAGATTACCTAGAAAGGTTCCTAGAAAGGATATGAATCATCATAGAAAAGATTATCTAAAAAGAATGATAAACGTCTTAGAGAAGACTACCTAAAAAGGGTTCCTAGAAAGGATATGATATGTCTTAAACAAAACTACCTAGAAAGGCTCCTAGAAAGGATGAAACATCTTAGAAAAGATTACCTAGAAAGGTTCCTAGAAAGGATATGAAACATCTTAGAAAAGATTACCTAGAAAGGTTCCTAGAAAGGATGAAAAGTTCTATGATTGTTTCTGAATTATCTTTGAAGAAAGACCCAGAATGAAGTGTCAGAGTTGTATTCGTCTTGAGCGATAGGATTGAATCGTTGATACGATTGTATTTGCACCGCACTTGGATGGTAATATTCTTTTGATTATGAAATGACCTGAAAAGGAAAGATTAGTTTTATGCGATGTCGTGATGCATGTATTGAGATTCTCGAAATAAATGAGAGTACTGTATGTTATGCATGTATTTATGAATGATGCAGGGATGGACTATATAGTCGGAGTATATTGATAATTTTTGTATAGCAGCTGCTGATTGAGAAAATAAGTCCCTGTATGCTGTTGGCGATAATGACAAGAGAATTCCTGTCTTTTGTTCGATGATATCCAGTTGGGGATTTTTGATCTTCGCTTGGGGATGAGATTGACTTGAGTGATCTGATCCTGATATATCCTGGGGACAAGAGAGATGAGTATACTATTCGACCAGATTTCTGAGCGGCAACTTTAATGGAAATAGCGAGTTTGAAAATACCATGTTAGAGAAGAAAATTGTGTCGGAGAATCGGCAATGTCGGAGGTATAAATTCCGTTGGGGAACCAAGTTTCTGTTGGGAATAGATTGCTTGAAGGTAACTCCTTAAAGTGCTATGTGGGGATATATTATGAAAACAGCTCTGTGGGGAAGGTTCCCAGAGATTTTCAATTTTTCATTGCCCCTTGTCTTTGAGTACTTGCTGTTGAAAAACACTTGCGAGAGTATTCCTGCCCCTGGCATCAATAGCTTGGTATGCTCGATACTTGAATTTGGAATTAGAACTTCAAAGAAGAGAAAGATACTGACATCATCTGATGCTAGTAGCTAAATAGCATTTGTTGAGATTTGTGACTGATGCGACACACCCTCAGTGATGGACTAACTTCTCTGGTTTTTCAGTGCCTCTGAGAGATTCTATGAATCATGACCAGCTTTCCCCCAGTAGATGGGATAATAATATGTCGTGCCCTTTGTGTAAACAAGCTTTTAGCTGATCGAGTCATGCATACGAGACGTTTCTGCAAATTTATTTGTCGGGAGGACTTTTAGTCATTAATTATGCCCCATGCAGATTCTTCCTGATGCCAAACATTTGAAATTACGTAGACAAAATTGTTTTATAATGACACTCATTAAAATGCAATGCATATGTTTGTCTTGGAGTTTAAAAACAATTTTAGTAAAACAAAATATGTAAGAAAGTGATATTTGTAAAAACATGATATCAACTCAGGATTTTTGGTAAACTTTAAGGAGTCAGGATACCCTTTTTGTGACAGTATGCTTTCGAACTAACCATGCTTCAGTTAGGACTTTCAAGGGTTGTAACGTGGCTTGGTTCACGATTTAAGAAACAAAGGATAAAGGCTCAAAGTTTATTTGTACCCATCCCAATCTTCGTGATGTTCTTCGATCTTACGCTCAGTTAACTTTGCATTTAAGTTCTAGCAGGTCTTGAAGTCGTAATGTTGACATTTGATGATGGTTGAAGCACCGAAAGTTTATTTGAAAAGGCAGTCATCCTTTTTGTAATTTTTTTCTTTTGTCGAGGATTTGTAGTAACCTCTTCTTTGACTTTATTATCCCTAACTTTTGCCTGAACTATTTATTTTGAGATTACAGTCAGCGGGATGTTTCGATTTTTGATAAGTCTCCTTCATAGGTTTTGACTTAACAGTTTTCTTTTTCTTTTATGGATATTGACTGCCTGACTTGAGAATTACGGGAATCCATCACTTGTGTAAAGCACCTGGTATAACTGAGGTAACTGAGTAACTACCTTGCCCCAGATTATGATTAAAGGTTTTAATCTGTATGAGAACGAAAACTTCTACTTCTTAGGCTCGAAGGGGTTGACGAGGGATTAACATCCTTATATCTCCACTGTTTAGGAATTGAAACAATGCCTGTACATCGTCAGCATAGTCCGTTCAAAAGCATACTGTATGAGGTTGCGGTATCGTTTTCGTCATCCTCCCTCAAAAGGCTTACAACTTTAGCGAGAATTAAATATCATAAAGAAAACCAAGTAAAAACAAAGTTTAGTATAGCAATAGGAAGAGAAATAAATCAAGACAAACGTATGCAATGCATTAATGATTATTATAAAATAAATAGAGTCTGACATAAGACGAATGTTTAAACAAACAGGAACGAAATTGCGAATGCAAGTAAATTAATGATCTAAATAGCCATCCTTTAGACTTTGTGTGGCTTCTATGGTTGTCCAAATTCGACGATCCCTTCTTCAATCAAGTCTTGAATTTTATGTTTCAATGGCCCACACTTTTCTGTATCGTGACCAGGACTATTTGAATGGTAAGCACATCTTGCATGATGTTTGTACCCGGGGACGGGATTACCAGGAGCTGAGTATGGAGGCAGTAGAGTTATCAGACTTCGATCGAGCAAGTGTTGCAAAGCTTGAGCCAATGGCATGTGTAGTGGGGTAAATGACCTTTTGGGTTTGGATTTCCAAGTACGTTGGCCACCTTGTGGCTTACGTTGATCTTTCTATTGTTGTTGTGTTGGAGCCTGACTAGAGACCAGGACTGCCCCAACGGTGTTGGATTCATTCTTTCCATTGTATGGCTTTTTTATAGTACCAGAAGAAGTAGTCACCTGAATTTTTCTGCTTCGGATGCCACTTTCGACACGTTCTCCAGTCAGTATGAGGTCGGTGAAACCAAACGAGGAGCTACCGAGTAAATGACTGTAGAAGGGACCAGTCAGTGTATTCATGAACATGTCAACTAATTCTCGGTCAGCCAAGGGAGGTTGGACTCTGCCAGCCAAGTCTCTCCATTTCTGAGCGTATTCTTTGAAGCTTTCATTAGGTCCCATGGACATGCTTTGTAATTGTGTACGAGTGGGCGCAAGATCAGCATTGTATTGGTATTGCGTGTAGAAGGCAACAACCAAGTCTTCCCATGTATGGATGTTGGTACCTTCCAGTTGATAGTACCATTCGAGTTGAGTTCCAGATAGGCTCTCTTGGAAGAAGTGGATCCACAGCTTCTTATCAGCGGTGTGAGGTTGAATCTTCCTCACATATGATCTTAAGTGCAGCTTAGGACAAGAGACTCCGTCATATTTAGCAAAAGTCGGAATCTTGAACTTCGGAGGGATGACAACTCCAGAGACGAGTCCTAGTTCCTCAAAATCCAGTCCAGGTATTTTCTGAATTTCCATGGCTTTCATACGTTCCTCCAACAACTTGTATTTGTCATCAGGATGTTCGTTCTCATGGTAATAATCTTCTTCTTCCTCAGAAGGCTTGGCAGCATCATGGTTACTTTTTGCCTCAGTCTTGATACTAGCATCATTATCTTGCTCATCTTCGTCACTGTCTTCAGAGGCTTCGGCATCCCTGAGTTGTAAGATCAGTCTAAGCTTTTTCCCTAGAGTCTTCTTACCCTTCTTCTTCTTCTTGGTGAGGAGTGCTTTCAGTTCATCTTGCCCCTTGGACAAGTTCAGGATCAGATCTTGAAACTGGGCGTTCTGAGCTTGAAGGTCTTTGACTGACTGCTCGAGATTCATGATGCTGAAATAAACAGCGAGGAGGGATGAGAAACCCATCATAGGAAACCTGTTATGCGATGTTATGAATGCAGATGCAATGTTTTCAAGGATCTTTAAGGAATATAGTTAGCACATTTGGAGAATGATTTGGTCACATATTTGTTTGAACAATTCTGACTCTTGTCTTTGAACGTCCTTCTTTGAGGATCAAGCTCACCATATCGAGTGGGTCATCGCCTCTGATTCGAGATACTTCTGAATTTGAAAGTATATGGCTAGAGGAAAATAAATCCTCTTGCCCCTTGGTAGGCACCGAGTCTTTGAATTGGAAGGTGTGTGGCCAGAGGAAAATAAATCCTCTTGCCCCTAGATAAGAGTTCAGTCCTTGATAAGAGCACCTGAAATTGTGCGCCCTAAATTCCTAAGATCCTTGAAAGGGTTAGTTAAATCATGTTATGCTTATGATGTCATGATGTTATGCAATGCAATGCATTAAGTAAAGCACAAGGTAATAAGGACGAAATGCCCTAAAAGCAAAACCTGTAAGGAAATCAAAGGGTTAGTATTATATACAAGCAAGTCACACAAGTGTCCTTAAGTTTAAAGGCTTGCTTGAAGTTCGTAGGTAAGTACCCTCCCCACTGACGTTTAGTTGGTTCAACCTGTCCTAGAATAGTAATCGGGTTCTATGGTGCTCATATCCCTGATCTTTCTCGCGGGCATTGTCTCAACATGGCACTCGATCGGCCAGCCAAAAGCATCCCTAGAGTCCAATCTCAATGAGTGTAGCATCGAGTATCAACCGGATTTAGTCAGGAATCCAAAGACATCTATCTCGCTACTTCCTATAGGCCAAAGTCAAGTTCAACTAAGGTTCTAAGGGCGAATTAGTGCTTATGACACCACGCGGTAGCCAAATGTCTCCTCGATCATATTCAAGGGCCATCAGGACAAATCAAAGCGTCGCACTAAAGGTGGCCACCAGTTTAACCATAACGATACATGTCGTACAACCTCCCTGGTCTCATGCCACATACCTAAGGTACACTAGATCCGGTGTAGGATCTTTCACACAACAGAATACCCAAAACAACCTTTTAAAGATAAAGCAAACAAGTCAAACAAATTTAAAGTGATCCTAGCTCTAAGGTAACCCCTCTTTTATTCGAAATCATCCCCAGCAGAGTCGCCAGTTCTGTAATACGGTGAACTGACTTTATTCGAAATGTCGCGGTTAAGCAAGAGTCGCCACCGACTTTTATTTTATCCAATTTATAGAAAGGCTAAAAGAACAGGAAAATACCTTTTAGAAAGATTTTGAGTTCGGGGGGTAATTATGCAAAGGGAAGGTGTAAGGCACCCTTTGCATCCATGGTTTTCCATGGGCTCTTAATTGCTTAGCTCACTTGTTTGTTTGAAATGTTTGAAAAAGGAGGTGTGAAAAGTAAAAACTTTGAAGAAGAACTTTAGCTTGTAAATAAGCGTAGTCTTTTGAAAAGTATTTGAAAATTAGTGGAAAAAGAGTTTGAATTTGAATTTGAAATAGAGGAAGCAATTAATAGCAACTACCCTAAATTTAGAAATTTGTTCTTTTAGCTTTTCGGGCGAAAGGGTCTATCCATACCATGAGAGGGCAGAAAGTCTTTCAATTGGATGTTTAAGGGTCATTGAGGAATCGTTCGCAATAAGACTGTCCCATGCCATAAAGAGGGCAGGTAGTCTAAGGGAAGGATATAATAGTCATTTAATATCTTTAGGCATCATGCGAGGATACCTTAGCAATAGGACAATCATCTTATTTTTCCGAGGCAGCTTCGAGGGACAACATTGATGATAATGAACCGAGGGCAACATTTGTTTTGTTTAGGTATCCTCGAAATCGAGGGACTTGACTATTTAGTATGTTTAGAGGCAACAGGCAACAAGGCAACAGAAGAGGTTACCCTAAAGGCGACTGTGTGCACCAATCACGTGATTGTATTTAGATAATATTTATCTTATAATTATAGTTATTCTAATTCTGTTAAAGGCTTGCACTCCCTAAGATTACTAACCACGCAGTTTAAAATTGCAGAAAATTAAAGGTGGAAAGATAAATGTCCTACGCTATTACAATAAACACAAGCGGGGATGGGGAAATTAAAAGGCAAAAGAAAAATATAGCATAATAATTAATATAAAATTCTTGAATGCCTCGACCTTCCTCGAATCTTCGATTGACTTTGATCATCTGAGAATTAACAGAAAATAATGGGGTGAGTGCATTACAAATTCGGTGGTAACTGGAACAAACCTTATTTTAATTTATAAGGCAAAAATAAATGAATAAAAAATGATATTTAAATCAGTGAGAAAAAGGAATGATAACTTAGCTTTTTCGATTGGCATGGCGCGTAATCGGAGGATCTTGAGATAATCCTGAAAAGTGAGCACGAAGAAGAGAAGTGTTAGTGCATTTACTGATCTAAAGCCTAATTGATTACAAACCCTAAAAAAGGTTTACAAACCCCACCCCTGAACCTATAAGAAAACTTATTGTGACCTAAAGGGTTCGTAAGGCTAAAAAATGCGTTAATGGATAACATCTACCGATAGCAGTGATTATTGATCATGATAAAACCAAGGTTTAAAGCATAAAATAATCAATTAGCCAAGTATTAAATTATTATCTAAGAATTAGTTAATTAAACCTAAAATTATTACCCTAAAAAAAACTAAATCCAAATTATATTATTATTAATCCTAGTTATTTAAAAATAAAACCATATTTTAAATTACTAATTAAAAAACCTAAATTAAATAATAATAAAAATCTAAATTAAATCATTAACCTAAATTGAATTATTAATTTTATTTATTAATTAATAGTTAAATAGAAAGAAAGGAAAAAAAGAGAGAGAAAAAATTATTAAACAAACAAAACAAAAGAACTAATATAAAGAAAACACAATCAGAAAAGAAAGATAGAACCTGGGGGCGTTGGATCTGGTGTGGTTAGCCTTTGAGGTTCCATGGTGGATTGGCAGCCTCTGGAGCATGGGATAATCCTTGGCAGTGATTTGATGGTGATGCGCTGAGGGCGTATGATGGTCTTGCGTGGAAGGCGATGCACTGGATCTTGTGAGTGAACAAGATGTAAAAAGTAAAGGAGGCCCTGAGCAGGATCAAACCCATGCTCTATAACTTGTAGTCTCTCCACGATTACCAAGCGTGCTGCATTCGTTAGTCATCATATATATGGAAAGCATAAAATTAATATTAATTAACGAGACAAATAGAAAGGTCAAGCACTAATTAGCCTGGGCCCATGTGCAACCAATGGAAGCGAGAGAGAGAGAACGTCTGAAGTTTGACTAGCGAATGGGAGAACGACACACGCGCCAGTCAAGGATTCAACATTACTGTTCATTATCTTCTTCCTTGCTCCTGCGGAAATACCTGCGAAAGTAGATACGCATTTTCCTGCGGAATTTCCACGATTTTCCGGTAGCCATTCTTGAGATTTCGAAACCTGCAGAACGTGAAAGAAACAAAAACCAAGACAACCCAGATACATTAATCAAGGGCTTCTGAATTCATTGGTGCAATCCTTTTGTTCTGAAACTTCTTGTAGATACGAAAACGAAGGTGCATGACCCCATGCCCTAACAATGGCGATTAACGTTCTACGCATCATGGCTTTGTCCCAATGGTTCATACATGTCCTAAACATTACCATAAACTTATACAAGGCATTAGAATTAATTTAAATGCATTGGATAAGGAAACACAAAAATCATAAGATTGAATGAATATGGATGAAGCATGCCATGGAAGTTTACGTGTATGGAGATCATATATCAGTTCATACTTACTCCAGATTACCTCAGGAAGATAATTGAGTGGTTGGTTGGCTTTGAATGGGGCTGGAACAAGGAATTCGAATTCCACACTTTTTTGATATTTTTGTGAATATGGTTAGGGTTTGTTAGCCAGGATTTTTTCGTGAGAGAGAGACAAAGTTTATTGTGTTTATATAATGAATGGATTAGGGCAAAGAAAATTGGAATTAAATCAAGAGATAAATGAGAAAAAAAATTGATTGAAAATCAATATGAAACCTTACCAAATTTGTTCAATCTCTCCCCAATCTTGCCTTTCATGTGTTATTGAATCAATTAGGATTAATAGAATCAATCACATAAATTTTGCCAATTAAATTATGATTTTATTGATTTATTTTTGAATTTAAATAAATAAACTCAAAATAAAAGAATAAAAATCAAAAAGATAATTATGTGAGATTAAATTATGGGTCCCAAAATAATTTTAGAATGAGAGAAAAAGATTGAAACTAAACTCACAATCTTTTGTTATTTAATTTATGATTTTATTTGGTTTTATTTGAATTTAAATAAATAAACTCAAAAATAAAAGAAATAAAAATCATAAAATAAATATAAATATACTTATGGGCCTCCTAGGAGTTTGGAATCACATGACTAACACAAAAATATGGGCCCATTACTTGACAAACCAAAATTCCTCACTTAGGGTTTCATGCATTTCCTCCAATTTCCCCAACTTCTGACGATCATAACTCACTCATATTTTAGCCTATAAAGGTGTTCTAGGACATTTTGGAAACCTTGAAGAGTCCTCTAACCAATGTCTTTGGTCTCCTGTCAAAATAATTTTCCATGCTCCTTGTAGGCTCTTTTGAAAAAGATGGCTTTTGGTTGACTTTCAAAAGGACCTATAATGTTTTGGGTCATATCTCTCAAATGAAGCATTTTTGGACTTGGCATGTGAGAGACAAAATTGTAGGGAATTCAATTTCCTTAAAAATGAGCTTTGGATGGAAAATTTCTGATGTTCCATGTGGAAGTTATGACTGGTCAAAGTTCGGTTGACTTTTAGTCCAAAAAACCCTAATTTAGAAACCTCGAGTTTTGTTGATTTCTGATCTTTCCTTGATGAATCATGATCAATACTTGATCACATGATGAATGATACTTAAAGGTGAGAATATTGACAAAAAAAATCAGGAACTTTGAGTGTGATTTGACCATGTTTTGACTTTTAGGTCAACCAATCGATTATTGATCGTTTGGGTCATTGAGTGAGCAATCTTTTAAATCAGGGCTTGAAACTCGGCATGATGATGCTTTGAGTCATATGAGAGATCATAGAATCCACTTGAGGTATCAGAAGTTCAAATTCCTTGATTAAATCAGAAACCCTAATTTAGAGGATGTTGTTTAGGAGAGAGACTGCATGTTTCTTTCTTGTATGTCTTTGAGCATTTTGAAAGTCAGATGGATTGAAATATGAATAAATATGATGGGCAAATTTTGGGGTATGACAGCAGTGATGAGTTTTCTTTCTCTTCTTGTGTATATGATGAGCTTTTGGACTTTGATTCAAAATGAGATTAAGCTTAAATGTCAAAGTTTTTTTGTTCTTTGCAAGAGGTGCTAGTTATATAGAAGCTTGGAAGAATATGACCGTTTGTACTTGCAAGACAATAAAATATCTTTTTTAGCTGGATGTGTACTTTGAGGAGACCAGAAGTTAGTCCTTTGAGTAGATGAACAATCTGTCTTAGCTGGCAGTGTACTTTGAGGATTCAGAAGATAGTCCTTTGAGTAGATGATCATTATCTTTTGAATAGATGCTCGTTGGTTTATTTTGATTGGATGGAATATGTTGTCATTTGAACTAAATGCTTTTCCCAATGTTTTGATAAGATCATGTTAAAGCTAAAACAAAATATATATAAGATCTAACAAAACGAGGACCTGCAAGAACACTTGTTAGAGAAGTTAGGATGATAACATGTTGTCCTCAAAACTCAGAAGTGTTTCAACATTCTCCCCTTTTTTGAGGATGACCAACTTACTTCTAGATTTTGTTTTAGTTTAAGCTCCCCCTGCGAACATATTAACTTATTTTGTTCTGGGATCTGATGTTTTTAGATTTTTGCTCCCCCTGAATATATGTTGTCTATTTTTGAGTAGTTTAGTTGAGAAAAAATATTTGAATGCATGTTTTGCAAATGATTGAATCAGAAAAGAACAGATACTCCTTTTGATACCAAACAACATACATCTATTTAGCACAATCTAAAACATACGTTTTATCATTTTCCTTAGATAATCATACATGAGATATTTATCAAACAAGTTTAAAAACAGAGGAGAGATCTAAACATAGTCATACATTTTCAACAAAATTGGATCCAAACAAAAGCATAAAGCATACAACTTTAAAATAAGTAGAGCTAAACATTTGCTGCTACTAATTTTTCAGATGTTTGATAATGCATAAACAGACACATATTATAAATATCCAAGGTAAACAAAATAAACATAAATATAGAAATATAGATACTCCCCCTTTGAACAACCACAAAAAGAAGGGGGTTGCACCTTGGAGTGCCAAAAGAGCCGTGAAGCTAGCAATTATATTTTATCAGCAGAGCTGTGAGGTGGAGCCTGAAGAAACGGGAAATCAAAGTCTGGGATGTTTGGAGGAGGAATGTGTGGGAACGCTTTTGGAAGAAACACCTTGGAGTGCCATTCAAAGAAGGCTTGATTTTGTCTGCCAATACTAACCACTGCTCTTTGAAGAGCAGACAAGTTATCCTGGGATGAGCTTGAGTTAGCAATGTGATCCTCTTTGAAAGCTTTGAAAGAGTTTGGAGCAGGATCAGCAGAGGTGGTATTAAACCATGACAGATTTAGAGAGCCAAAGGTTTCTTGATTTGTTTCTTGTGGAGAGTCATAAGAGTCATAGATGGGAGCTTGGCTGAGGAAGTCATTGAAGGTATTCTTTAAGGGTGGATTGCTGAGTATAGGAGATGAAGTGGGAGCAAACGGATTCTCAGTGAAGTCAGACTCATTGTTGTGTACAACGGTAGGAATGGTGGAATAGGTGCTTTGAGGGACTGGTGGAATGAGGGAGTATAGAGTTTCAGCATTTGGATCAAAGCTACTCGAGAAAGTCATGCAGTGAGATTGATTGAGAACTTGATGCTGAAAGAGTAAGGCATCAAGATCATCATTCATAGGAGGAGTTATGTTGGAGGCAATGTTGAGGTCTAGTTCAGGTGAGTGTACGGGAGAGTGATAAAAAACTGGAGTTTGGGTGATTGGGGAAGCTTGAGCTTCAGATGATTGGACAAAAACATGATCATGCACGGTTTTAGGTGGTGAGGTAAACACGATATCTTTAGAGGTCAGGGATTGGTCAGGAGGAGTTGTGAAGGAAGGAATTGGTGAGTTGATCTCTTGTGGGATATTTGGTTCATTGGGTTCATGGAAAGGGGAGACGGGTTCCTTGATGGGGGATTTAGTTTTTTCAATTTTTGGGGAATGAGTTTTAGAGGCTTCAACATTTGTTGGTTTGGACATAAAATGACCAATTTCAGGTTCAGCTTGGTCTTTTATGGTGAAGGTTTTAACCTTTTTCTTGACATCAGCAGTTTTGACCAAACGTTTTCGTTTTTGAAGCACATGAATTTGAAGTACAGGAAGGTTCATCTTGGAGAGCCTACATCCATGAATGGATCCAGCACCCATGAAAGAAGTGGCATCATCAGTAGGGATTTGAAAGTGTTTGAACACAAGTGACAAAAACCTGCCATAGGGAGCAGTTCTTCCCTTTTTGCATGTGTGTTTCATGAAGTTTAGGATAAGGTAACCTAGGTGAAGGGGATGACGGTTTAGGAGATGAAAAATCACCAAAATGTCATACTTAGACAGTTTTTCTAAGATTCCTGCTCAAGGGATGATGTTGTGAATGGACATTTTGTGTAAGATACGTGGGACAGGGTTCAGATTTGAGGACACAAGGGGTTTTGTGGTATCAATCAGTAGTTCACTATAAATACTATCCATGGTGGTGTTGTACAAGCCAACCCATTCTTTTGCAAAGAGATGAGTGCCAGAATCAGGAATGTTAAGAATTTCACAGATTAGAGATGGAGTTAGGGTTATGGTTATACCTTTGATGGTAGATTTGAGAGTCAAATCGTTGGTGTCTTGATGGATTGCTGCATAGAAGCAACGAACTAGTTTTGGGTAGGTTTCGATTTCTAGGGTTAACATATTTCTCCAACCTTGAACGAGTATGAGCTCTTCAATGTTGTAGCCACGGGCAATGAAGCTTTCAAAGTCCATGGGTTTTCCATAAATCACACTTCTGTTCCTCCATTTAGAGTTGAAGAGGTCGAGAGCACGTTTGGAGGAGAAGATGACATCCTGAGTTGATTCGACTTCAACATCTTCTGGACAAGTTTCTTCATCAGAATCGTCGGATATTTCAATGGTAGATTTCACAGGTTTTGTTTTTTGAAGACGAGAAGACTTACGGATTCCAGATGTCTTAGCAGATTTTGCATGTGATTTGGGATTTTCTGGAAGGATGAAGGAGAGTGGTTTCTCATTTAGGATGTCTTGGTTGGTTTCAGATGAAGACATAGTTGATTGTTGTTTAGGGTTGATGTCTGGTTTAGGGTTGATGTCTGAAGAAGACATGGTTTTGGAAGTTACATAAATATTGAAGATGATAATTGTTGGGATACGAAAAGCTTTAAGAGATGAGATGAATGAGAAATTTGGGTGGATGATAAAGAGTAGAGTGTAGGTGTGGTGGAAGATGAAAAGTACAAGTAATGATGCATGGTTACTATTTGAGTTTTTGAAAACTGTGCAAAAAGGGATGGGAAATCGTGAAGTAGGTGAAGCTAGCATGCTTGGAGAAGATCAAAAATGGAAATAAGATTTTTTCAATAAATGCAAAGATATCCCTTTTTCACCTTTTTTCTTAAATGATTAGACATAAATGTGATGTCAATAGGGAAAGGATTTTTTTAATGTAAAAATGGAACATTTTTGCCTATGTGTCACTTTTGACAACCAGACAAAAATTTACTTTTCTTTTGTCCCCCTCCCCCCTTTTTTTAATATAAAATGAGGCTTTAAAAGGATTTTTGAAGATTCCTTTTTATTTTGAGGATTCAATGGGACAAGCAATGATTTTTAACTTTTGTTTTAAAAAATTGATTCTCTCTTCTATCAATGGTTTGGTAAAGATATCAGCTAGTTGATTTTGAGTTTGTACAAAGATTAACTCTACTTCTTCCTTTTGAACATGGTCTCTGATGAAATGGTGTTTTATTTCAATGTGCTTAGACCTGGAATGTTGTATAGGGTTTTTTGATAAATTTATATCACTAGTATTATCACAATAAATTGGTACCTTGGAGTAGTTTAGAGAGTAGTCTTCCAATTGATTTTTTATCCAAATGATCTGTGAGCAACAGTTAGCTGCTGACACATATTCAGCTTCAGTTGTGGAGAGTGCAATAGTACTTTGTTTTTTACAAGACCACGTTGTAAGAGCACCTCCTAGGATTTGACATGCACCACTAGTACTTTTTCTTTCTACTTTGTCTCCAGCATAGTCAGCATCACAAAATGCTTTTAAGTCAAATTCTGAACTTCTTTTGTACCAAAGACCAATGTTAGTTGTACCTATAAGATATCTGAGAATACGCTTTACAGCAGTAAGATGAGATTCCTTGGGATCTGTTTGGAATCTAGCACAAAGTCTAACTGAGAATACAATATCAGGACGACTTTCAGTTAAATAAAGTAAAGATCCAATCATATCACGATATTCTTTTTCAGAAGTATTTATTCCTTTTTCATCTTTGTCTAAACTAGAGGAAGGATGCATAGGAATAGACATAATTTTTGCATTTGTCATACCATATTTTTTTAGAATATCTTTGATATATTTTTCTTGAAAGATAAAGATACCCTCTTCTGATTGTTTTATTTGGAGTCCTAGAAAGTATCTTAATTCTTCCATCATGCTCATTTTAAATTCACTTTTCATGAGGTTTGAGAAATCATCACACATTTTTTCATTAGTTGATCCAAAAATGATATCATCCACATAAATTTGAACAATTAAAAGATCTTTCTTATATGATTTTTTAAACAGGGTAGTGTCAATTTTTCCTCTAGAAAAGTCATTTTTAAGTAAGAAAAGACTAAGTCTTTCGTACCAAGCTCTAGGGGCTTGTTTTAGACCATAGAGAGCTTTTGTTAATTTAAAAACATGATTTGGAAATTTTGAATCCTCAAATCCAGGTGGTTGTTTAACAAAAACTTCTTCGTTTAAAAAACCATTTAAGAATGCACTTTTTACATCCATTTGAAAGAGTTTTATACCTTTGTGTGCTGCATATGCAAGAAGGATACGTATAGCCTCAAGTCTAGCTACTGGAGCATATGTTTCGTCATAATCAATTCCTTCTTGTTGATTATACCCTTGAGCAACTAGTCTAGCTTTATTTCTTATGATGTTTCCATCTTCATCTAGCTTATTTCTGAATATCCATCTGGTTCCAATAATAGTTTTATCAAGAGGATTTGGAACGAGATTCCATACCTGATTCTTTTCAAATTATGAAAGCTCTTCAGTCATGGCTTGAATCCATGAATCATCTTGTATTGCATCGTTTATATGCTTGGGTTCAATTTGAGATATCATTGCTAGGTTATTGTTTTTGTCTTTGAAAAATTGTCTTGTACGTACTTGATCAGTGGTTTCACCAATAATTACATCATGAGGATGATGTGGTACAGTTTTCCATCCTTTTGGAGGAGTTGGAAGTGATTCTTCCATAGTGTCTACATGGATTTCTTTGTTGAGGATTTCCACCTGTTCATCTAATTCATCATCAAGACTTTCAATGGTTGAAGGTTCATTAGTTTCATTAAATATAACATGCATGCTTTCTTCCACACATTGATTTTTGAGATTGTAAATTCTATATCCTTTTGAAGTTTGAGAGTATCCAACAAATATTCCTTTGTCAGACTTAGAGTCAAACTTCCCTAGATTATCTTTGTTATTTAAGATGAAACAATAACATCCAAAGATGCGAAAATATGAAATGTTAGGAGTTCTATTTTTCCATAACTCTTAGGGAGTTTTGTTTAAAATTTTTCTAATGGTAACTCTGTTTATAATGTAACAGGATGTATTAACTGCCTCAGCCCAAAAATATCTTTCTAAATTTGATTCATTTATCATAGTTCTAGCCATTTCTTGAAGACTTCTATTTTTTCTTTCTACCACACCATTTTGTTGAGGTGTCCTAGGACATGAAAAATTGTGAGAAATTCCATTTTCTTCAAAGAATTGTTTAAAAAATGAATTTTCAAATTCTCCTCCGTGATCACTTCTTACTGAAATGATTTTAGAACTTTTTTCATTTTGAACTTTTGTGCAAAAGTTTTTGAAGGCCTCAAAAGAGTCATCTTTGTGTTTGAGGAATAGAACCCAAGTGAATCTAGAGTAATCATCTACAATTGCAAACCCATATCTTTTTCCACTAAGACTTGAAGTTTTGACAGGGCCAAATAAGTCCACGTGAATGAGTTCTAAAGGTTTATTTGAAGACACAATATTTTTTGATTTGAAGCTACTTTTTGCATGCTTTCCTTTGATGCAAGCTTCACACACAGCGTCTTTATTAAATTTTATAATGGGAATGCCTCTTACTAGTTCATGCTTTATCAGGTTTGAGATAGTTCTCATGTTGGTGTGGACACAACGTTTGTGCCAAATCCATTTTTCATTTTCATGAGATACAAAGCATGTTTCAGATGAAATTTCATCTAGGAAAAGAGTATATAGATTCTTGTGTCTGGTTCCACAAAAGAGAGTTTCGTTTGTGAGAGGATGTTTCACGATGCAAGTATTTTGTTTAAATGTAACTTCATAACCATTATCACATAGCTGACTTATACTTAACAAATTATGTTTTAATCCATCTACAAATTGAACATCTTTGATTACAGCGGAACCATTTTTACCAATGGTTCCTATACCTTTTATTTTGGCCTTTTCATTGTTGCCAAATGTGACTGATCCTCCATCCTTATCTTCTAGAGATATGAAGCAGTCTTTATCTCCAGTCATGTGACGAGAGCAACCGCTGTCCAGGTACCAAACCTTTTTCTTTATTGAGAGAAGACATTCCTGTAGAAGATGTTAGTATTTTCTTAGGTACCCAGATTTGAGTGGGTCCTTTAGGGTTAGGATTATCTTTAGAAAGTATAACTTTTGTGAGTTTGGAAGCTGGAACAAATTTTATGGGTTTGGAGAGAGATTTCTCTTTCCAAGTAGGAAATATATTGTTTTGTTTTTTAACATGGTTTTGTTTAAATGGTTTTTTAAAAAACATTTTGACTCCTCATGATTTGTTTTCTTGCAATAGCAACATTTTTTATTTGTATTAAAGTGGTGTTACCTGAGTCTGAATTTTTTATATGAGGTGTAAAAAACGTTTCATACATTTTTTTGTTTTTTGAGGATTTGAACCCTATTCCTGTTTTATCAAAAATACCTGATTGTGATCCCACTATGTTTTGGAATGTTTCAGTAGACCTAACAAATGTTGTGATAGCCTGAGTTAGATTTTCTATCTTGTTTTCTAAAGTTTCTATTTTTGGAAGATTTGAATTTTCAATTAGTAATTTTTGTTTAGAGGAGAGAGAATAGTGAGCATTGTATAAATTAGTTATTGTGACAGATTGTTTATCAATGGTTTTTTTTAAATCTTCCTTTTCTTTGATTAAGTTTGAAATTTGTTCTTTTTGGAAAATACATTTTTGAGTTAAGAGGTTTGAATCCTCTAGCAAATTGTCAAACATAAAATTCATTTCATGACAAGTAGTACAGGATATAAGAGGACTTACTTCAAATTCAGAGGTAGTCATAAGGCAAAGATTTACTTCTTCTTCGTCAGTGTCTGAGTTTGAGTTTTCAGAGTCATCCCATGAAGCCATCATTGACTTCTTTTTGAATGGTGTTCCTTTGACGAACCTTTTTTGTTGAGGACATTCAGTTTTGAAGTGTCCAACTTTGTTGCATCCATAACATGTGATTTTGCTTTTATCTATCTCAGCCTTTTGAGGATCTCTTCGAAATGGTCGTTTGTTTTGTCCTCTTCGAAAAACCATTTGCTGAATACGTTTAGATATGAGTGCTAAATCATCCTCATCTTCAGAAGGTGATTCATTTGACTCCTCAATTTTTAGTTGAGTTTCTTTTGAGTTTTGAACAGCCTTAAGAGCAATTGATTTTCCTTTCTTTAGCGGTTTATCTTCTAGAATGATACATTCATGAGCACGAAGAGAACCAACGAGTTCCTCAACTGGTAAACCTGTCAGATCTTTTGCTTGAGTTATAGTAGTGACCATTGGTCTCCATACTTTAGGAAGACATCTAAGTAATTTTCTTATTCTCTCATGAGGAGAGTAAGTTTTTCCAAGAGATCTTAATTCATTAATAATAATTGTAAACCTGGAGAACATTTCGTCTATGGTTTCATCTTCTTTCATTTCAAATGTTTCAAATTTTCTTACTCCCATATCTATTCTTTCTTCTTTAACATGACTTGTTCCTTCATGGTGAATTTCGAGTTTGTCCCAGATTTCTTTGGCAGTGTTACATTCTTCAATTCTATCGTATACTTCTCTGCTAAGAGCACATGATAAAATAAATTGAGCTTTTGAGTTTAAGAGTACCTGGTTTTTCTCTTCAGGGGTCCATGACGCTTGCGGTTTTGGGGCAGCAGGAGCATCGTCAGTAGGAGCAATCATTGGAGTGAAGTTTCCTGTTTCAATGATGGACCACATATTTATATCTTGAGATAAGAGAAAGAGTCTCATTTTACCTTTCCAATAGTAGTAGTCAATTCCATTGAAGAGTGGAGGTCTGTGGGATGATCCTCTTTCAGCAATGAATTTTGTTTGTTCAGCCATTCTTTAGGTTGTTGTGATCGTTTTACTCTAACACGGTTAAGTGTAGTTTTTCATAGCCCGAGCTCTGATACCAATTGTTGGAAATAAATGTCACTAGAAGGGGGGGGTTGAATAGTGACCTCTTAAAAGTTTAGTTTGAGTGTGTTAACAAGGATATAAAGAAATATAGGAATGGTAATAAAGAACACACAGAGGTTTATACTGCTTCACCAAAAGGGTTAGTCCTGTCCTCACACACAGTGATCTTTTCTTATATCTTACACTTTTATCCTTTGAACGAGGGATAAAAATGTTACGCTTTACACAACCTCAAAAGGCTTTTACACACACACACTTAAAGTATCACTTTAGACCTTTCTTTCACACTTGTTACAAACAAGATTTTATATCTCTTGAGGATATAAAAAAGTATTTAATGGATGATTTGAAGATGATTCACTATTTGGCAGTGATGAGTTTTCTTTCTCTTCTTGTGTATATGATGAGCTTTTGGACTTTGATTCAAAATGAGATTAAGCTTAAATGTCAAAGTTATTTTGTTCTTTGCAAGAGGTGCTAGTTATATAGAAGCTTGGAAGAATATGACCGTTTGTACTTGCAAGACAATAAAATATCTTTCTTAGCTGGATGTGTACTTTGAGGAGACCAGAAGCTAGTCCTTTGAGTAGATGAACAATCTGTCTTAGCTGGCAGTGTACTTTGAGGATTCAGAAGATAGTCCTTTGAGTGGATGATCATTATCTTTTGAATAGATGCTCGTTGGTTTATTTTGATTGGCTGGAATATGCTATCATTTGAACTAAATGTTTTTCTCAATGTTTTGATAAGATCATGTTAAAGCTAAAACAAATATATATATATATATATATATATATATATATATAAAAGATCTAACAAAACAAGGACCTGCAAGAACACTTGTTAGAGAAGTTAGGATGATAACATGTTGTCCTCAAAACTCAGAAGTGTTTCAACATGACACATTTGGAATAATTTAGTGTCCCAAAATGAATGATTCATTTCAATTTTCAATAAATTTTTTTCAATTCTACCCTCTAATTAATTAAACTTTCACAATTTCCAATACATGATTAGGGGTACTGTAGTAAAAGTATTATTCTCTCTCTTACTTTTTTACACTTTTCTTAATATGTGTAAAATTGTGGGTTGGGTCACTCATTGTGGAACGGAGGAAGTATTAATTAATTTTTTGAGTAAGAAGTATTTATTTTTTCAACAATAGCATTTGCAAGTTTCATTATTTTCTCAAAAATATTTTACTTTTACAAAGTTAGTGGTCAATTAAGAGGTGAGAGCTCTCTTATGCTAATTCAAATGTGAGAAAAAAAATGGGGATTTGATTTGTGTGGATGTTTTATAACATTTTTTTTAGTTTATTTCAAATGAAATTTTAAGTTAAACACAAATAATAAATATTAAAGAGATAAGAGAAAATATATTTGACATAGAATTTGTCTTGGTTTATCTCCTAACTCGAAGTTATATTTAGTCCTTCACACTAAGAAATTTTTAGTATAAACCAACAAATTACAATATCATCACTAAGATATTTGTTAGTTAGTTTAATTAACTTATAGAGCAACAAAAATGTTAGATCATCAATCAGTATAAAAGATTAAAGAGAAACAAAAATAAAAGATAATGAACATGATCGATCTTTGTTAATGTAGTTTGGCCAATAATGACTACCTCTGCCACTATAGAGCAGTTATAAAATTTATTTTTTGTGATTAATTGGGTTACAACGTTTCAATATATATATATATATATATATATATATATATATATATATATATATATATATATATATATATATATATATATATATATATATATATAACTGCTGCTCATACAAGCTTTCAGATGGATGGGCTTTGAAGATTTCTTTGTTTTATATATATATATATATATATATATATATATATAACTGCTGCTCATACAAGCTTTCAGATGGATGGGCAGCAGTTTTATATATATATATATATATATATATATATATATATATATATATATATATATATATATATATATATATATATATATATATATATAACTGCCGCTCATACAAGCTTTCAGATGGATGGGCTTTGAAGATTTCTTTGTTTTCCGAAATTTTCCTTCCTTCCTTTTATTTGTTTTTGCTTTTCATTAATATTTATTTGGTAACTTTTAGATATCGGTACTATAATGAGGTGGAACAAAAACTTCCATATCTAAAATGAGACTATGTGGATACTACTTTTGCTTCCAGATCTGAAATTTTTTTACTTCGATCATTTTTATATCATATGATATTTGCATGTTTTTGTTTTTTTGTTAGATTGTTGTTGGGTTTTTAATTGAAATGATTTGTTTGTTTTTTTATCGATTGTTGTTGCTTGCAATAGTAAAATCAAAAATTTTGTTTTGTTTTCACACTTCGGTATATTACAATTTTTTGCTATCTCGATACATTAATATGTCTTTTACTATAGATCTGTGGCGTTTCCGATAGTGCGCTTTCGCGGTGGTAGATTTGTGGTGGTGGCAACGCGTTTTCGCCAGCGATTTGTGAGTTATGCTTTCTATTTTTCCTCTATTCAACTCTTTATCCATGATTTATATTTGGTATTTTTATGAATCATTGATATGTATTTCTGATGTTTCTTTGATCAGTCAATATATTTTTTTTCTTTTTTATTTATTTGTTTTGTTTTGTGATCACACAGAAGAAAGAAGAAATATTGTCTGTGATAAAAAAACAAGTGATGGCAAGGTTTTCTTCCTTGGTAGAAATTGTATATTTTGGTGTTGTGGTTGTTTCTATAAAAATAATGAAAAATCTATTCTTTTTGAGTTCATCATAGTTGTTCCAACAACTGATTTATTCCCATTTTATGTTATTTTCAAAAGATTTCAAAAGATTTCTAACTTCTTCAAACGATTTCATTTTTTATTGTTCATCCACCTAACAAACTGCTTCTCAAGCGTGGGTTTGAAAGATTCATAAAGATTTTAGAAGTTGAGGTGAAATGCTTATATATTTTTGTTTTTGATAATTAATTATCTAAATTTTAGTGTGAATTTTTTATAAAAGTCAATGAGAGCTTACTAGGTGTTGTTGCATTTGATTTTTGGATTTCTGGTGCTTTTAAATTTTAGTATGAAATCTTTGATTTATATGTTTATCTGATTTTGTAAGATGTTGATTTGGACTGTGACTTTGAAATATTTCATGAAATTTCAAATGTGTCATTTATATAATATTAATAAGTTTTATTCCTCTTTATAGAATTATTTCTATATTTCTTTTAATATTATTTACTATTTATAATTTAACTACATTCATTTATCTCTCTTTAACAAATAATTATGAATGTTATTTATTTATAATATTAATAAGGATCAAGATTTCTGGAAATGCACTACACTTGCCAAATATCTTAGTTGCAAATCCATGTTTTGTTCCCAATGATATATGTTTTGTTTCAAAATCAAGATTCATGGTGACTTTTGTTTAATTTGTATCTTCAAGTTACTTATATATTATATTATATTTACGTGAGGAGTTTTTGAAATAAATGTCACTTCCTATATTGTCGATGTCATAAGATATATTCAACAAAAAATCTTGGATGTACCTTGTCATAAAGACACACTATATTTTTTATTATTAAAAGGACAAAATCACTGATATTTAAGAAGAAAAAATGAAAAGAAAAAAAAGAAGATAAAATCACTGTTTCTTCATCAAATAATTGATGATGCAGTTTAAAAACCAAAAACATAAATAAAATATATATTTTGATCTAAAATTTTATTAATTGTTGATTTTTTTTTCCCAAAAACTTTGAAATCAAAGAGAATATAATATAATATAATATCTAAGCTAAAAAGAAGATATAAAATGTCATTGGACAATTTTATATGAGTAAAAAATAATAATATTTCATGATAATGATGACTAAAGAAAAATGGCAGAATTGTAGGCAGTAGTAGTCATAGACTCATAGATACAAAAGTGATTAAAGTAGCATTTTTTTCTCACTCCAAATATCTTGAACCATACCCTACTGTAATACGGTGAACTGACTTTATTTGAAATGTTGCGGATAGCAAGAGTCGCCACCGACTTTTATTTTATCCAATTTTGGGAAAGGCTAAAAGAACAGGAAAAGACCTTTTAAAAAGATTTTGAGTTCGGGGGGTAAGTTATACAAAGGGAAGGTGTAAGGCACCCTTTGCATCCATGGTTATCCATGGGCTCTTAATTGCTTAGCTCACTTTGTTTTCTTGAATTGTTTGAAAAGTGTCGTGTGTGAATAGTAAAAACTTCGTTAAGGACTTTAGCTTGTAAATAAGCGTGGCCTTGTTTGAAAGTATTTGAAAAGGAGGTGTGAAAAGCATTTGATTTTTGATTTGATTATGAGCAAGCAATTAAGAACTACCTACCCTAAGTTTGTCTTTCGTGTTCTTTAAGTCTTTCGGGCGAAAGGATCTATCCATACCATGTGAGGGCAGGAAGTCTTTCAATTGGATGTGCGGGTCATCGAAGGGTCATCGAGAATAATCGTTCACCACAAGACTGTCCCTACCATGAAGGGGGCAGGTAGTCCGAGGGAAGGATATAATAGCCATTTAGGCAACAGTAAGGATACCTCAGCATTCGAAGGGACTATCACCATTTTATCGAGGGACGAGATCATATTTATCGTAGGCAAATCGAAGGGACTATGATCTTTTATCGGAGGGACGTGGTGATTTTGAATCGAAGGCAACAAGCTAAGGTATCGCTATATTCGAAGGGACTTGACTATTTGATCGAGAAGGCAACAGGCAACAAGAGGGGTACCCTAAAGGTGCGTGTGTGTAGCAATCATGTGATTATGTTCAGGTATTTAATCTTGTATTGTTTATGAGCTACGCTTATTTATTATTCTTGCCACTCCCTATTTACTAACCACGCAGTAAATATTGTGCAGGAATTAAAGTGCGGAAAATAAAGACCTACGCTATTACGAGTTTAGGGATGGGGGAGTTACAATAAACACCTGTAGGGGGTATGCGGAAAGTAAAGACGGAAATTAAAAATTAATTATTACATTCCCAAAAATATATTAAATAAAAACTCGGGCCAATATCGAAGTCTTGATAAACCTGAAAAAAATGAGAACGGAAAATAGGATTAGTGTGTGAAAGATCTATTTATCATAATCTCCATTAATCACACAAATCCTAAAAAAAAACTATGCAAAACAAATAATTTTAGTGTTTAAACAACAATTAAAAGTTAATTTGTAAAAAGTCGAACGTTCGATTAAATAATTATACGATTTTATTTATTTACATAATTTTTAGGAAAAGAGAATAATTAATAATAAGTTATAATTAATAAAACAAATAGTTTTAAAGAAGAAGGAAAAAAAAGAAAGAAAAAAAAAGGTGAAGAAAAAAGGTAATTAAAATAAATAAGTAAATAATACTTAGCTCTGATTCTGTGAGGTAAGTCTACGAAGGTGCATGGTAGAGCTTCATATCTGGGACGTTGGATTTACACCAGGCATGATCTGAAGGCTGAAAGACTGGAGGCGTACGATGCACGTGCAAAGCCAGGGATGCACCGGATCTGGGGCAATAGTTGGAAAAAAAAGAACTTGGCGACGCCAAGGGTCGAACTCGTGACCCTCCCTTTATCAAGTATTCCTTCACCAACCAAGCTGCGTGCATATCTTGTTAAATAATTGAAAAGAAACCATAATAAAAGAAACAAACTGAACCATTAGTGGAATGCACGCGTGGCGCGTTGACCAGCCAATCGCTGCCGGAGAGAGGGAATGTTTATTGACCGTCCAATGAGAACCCACGATCTGGCCACGCATTCTAGTCAAATGTTCAGACCTACTATTCATCATCTCCTTTACGGCTACCTGCGGAAATTGCTGGGAAATCACCTGCGATTTTTCCTGCGATTTTCGCTACACTTCTCCATGGTTATTCCTGCCAACTTGGAACCTGCAAAATCTGAATGGAACACAAACGAAGACCGCCCAGATACACTAATTAATGGGCTCTGCATTCATTGATGCAGTTACCTTCGGCTAATATGGCTTGTAACCATGAAAACGAAAAGAAACATGTTCCACGCCCTAAGCATGGTGGAACCCGATCCCTACGTCAAAACTTATATACAATGGTGCAGATCAAATCCAAACATCATAATAAACATATATGCATATATAGAAACGATTTAAACAACATGAATTCGAGACATGAAACTCAAAAGAGATATGCAAACCGTGAATGACTAGGGGACCGCTTATACACACTGCAAGCTTCAGGGATTTCGTAATTGAGTTCCTGGTAATTCAAGGAGGTTTATTTGATCCTTGAAAAGGATTGAAAACGTATGGAAATCCAGTCTTGAGCTTGCCCTAGTTTGCTTACGATTTGGAACTTGGAAACCCTTGCGTTTTTTGCCTCTTCTCCTTATTTTTCGTCCTCTTTTAGATTGGTACAGTATTGCATATATATAGAGCAAGAATTAGGTCAACTATTTGTCTTGGACTTCAAGTTTTTGATGACTTGGAAATTTGATTGAATTTTGATTGGAATTGCACCAAATATTGCTATATTTGGCTAATTCTATTTTGTGCATATTTTTTATTCAATCTTGGACATTTGATGAGTTTTGAATGGATCAAATATTTGGAGAATTGATCAATAAAAAATATCTCAATAAAACTTGATTTTATTTCAAAATAAAGGAAATAAAACCATAGTATATCATGAGATTATCTCAGGGACCCCCCTAGTTGATTATTTGGACCATCTTGATTGATTGAAATTGATTAAAAATCAAATCTTTGATTAAAACTAATTTTCAACATTTTATAATGACTTATTTGTATTTTAATGAATTAAAATTCAAATAAATATTATAAAAATTAAGTAATTAGTTCAAGGATGCCCATATAGCCCATAGTCACGTTTTGCATCCATATTTTAGGCCCATTAGTCCAAAATATTCAAATTCTCCATTTTGTATTAAGTGCGATGTTGCAAAATCGACCAACTTGTGCAAGCCATAAATCATTCAATTTTTATCATATGAAGATATTCTTGACCATTTTAGAAAGCTCAAGATGTCCTCTAAATCCTCCTTTTGGTTTCATCTTAATTGAGTTCACCATGTTCAAGTTATGAGCTTTTGAAAAAGATGACTTTTTGTCGACCTTTTGGAGGACCTGTAATGTTTTGGCTTATATCTCCCAAATGATGCATTTCTGGCCTTGTCTTGTGAGAGACAAAGTTGTAGAGAATTCAATTTCCTTCCAAATGAGCTTTGGATGGAAAATTTCTGATGTTCCATGTGAAAGTTATGGCTGGTCAAAGTTTAGTTGACTTTCTCCTATAAAACCCTAATTTAGAAACTTTTTGATTTGTTGATTTCTGATCTTTCCTTGATGAACCATGATCAATACTTGATCAAATGGTGAATGATACTTCAATATTAGGATTTTGACAAAAAATCAGGAGTTTTGACTATACTTTGACCATAGTTGACTTTTAGGTTAACTTAGTCGACTGTTGACTTTCTGAACAATTGAGTGACCAATCCTTTGAGTTGAGACTTGATACTTGTCATAGAGATAATGTGAGATATATTGAGCCATATGAGATGCCTTGGAGCCATTGATTTACTGATTTTCCTTTGAATAAGCCAGACCCTAATTCTCTGATCTTTGCTTAGGAGAGTGTGTCTTGAAGCTTTGTGTTTTTTATTTGAATTTGAATAGGAGAAAATGTGTGGGCAAATTTTGGGGTATGACAGCTGCCCCGGTTCAATTTTCTTAAACCTGAAGATGTAGAGTGGTTTGTATGCCAATCGGAATCTGAGGGTAGAAGAGGATTGAACACTAGAATGCCTAGAAATTTGCCCTCGCTGAAGTAGGGACTTTTGTCGGAGATGGGCTTAAAGATGCCATCCAGGCCTCGAGAAAAAGGTTTGTTGGAGATGGGCTTAAAGATGCCATCCGACTTGATAGACTCGAGAGTTTAGAATACGTCGTACGTTAGACCGTATCTGAAGAATAGATTGAGTCATGCGTTAGACTGAATTTAGTTTGCATCAGCAGATGATGTCTGGAAAACCATGCGTTAGGCTGGAGGATATGTCGTACGTTAGATCATATCCATTCTGCATCCTTAGATGTCTGGAACACCGTGCGTTAGGTCGAAGAATGAGTCTTGCGTTAGACTAATTCAAATTGCATCCGTAGATGTCTGGAAAACCGTGCGTTAGGTTGAATGATGAGCCGTGCGTTAGACTAATTCAAATTGCACCCGTAGATGTCTGGAAAACCGTGCGTTAGACTAATTCAAATTGCACCCGTAGATGTCTGGAAAGCCTTGCGTTAGGCCGAATCTGAGCTTAGTGTTGAGAAGTGTCTGAGAAGTAGTTGTTTGTATGTTGATCGTGTCATTACTGTTCGTAGTAGATGAATTAGATCTTTGATAGTTGATCGTGTCTACACCGTTCGTGATGATAGAATTAGATTCTCTTGTCGTGTCAGCACCGTTCGTAGTAACTGAATTAGACTTTTTAGGAGATAATTGATCGTGTCCACACTGTTCGTGATGATGGAATTAGATCTTTGAATGTTGATCGTGTCAGCCGTTCGTAGTAGCTGAATTAGATCTTAGAAACAGTTGATTGTTTAAGGAACCGTCTGAGGTATCGACTTAAATTTGAAGGTAGATTGTTTAAGGAACCGTCCGAGGTATCGACTTAAATCTGAGGGTAGATTGTTTAAGGAACCGTCTGAGGTATCGACTTAAATCTGAAGGTAGATCATTAAGGAACCGTCCAAGGTATCGACTTAGATCCAAAGGTAGATCATTAAGGAACCGTCCAAGGTATCGACTTAGATCCAAAGGTAGATCATTAAGGAACCGTCCAAGGTATCGACTTAAATCCAAAGGTAGATCATTAAGGAACCGTCCAAGGTATCAAATTAAATCCAAAGTTAGATCATTAAGGAACCGTCCAAGGTATCGACTTAGATCCGAAGGGTTTTGAAGTTGTTTATTTGACTGCAGCAGTAACCTGAAAAAGGCAAAGTTAGTTTTTTTTTATGCCATGTAATGCGTTTATGTGACGGGATTCTCAAAATAAATGAGAACCTTGCATTTTATGTACGCATTTGTCGCGATGCATTATGTATTATGTATGAACATGTATGCAATTGTATGAATATGTTTATGATTTATGACGTATGACTATGATTTATGCTATTTGACACATCTTGATTGAGAAGGTGGATCTCCATGTCATTGTAATTTTGATGTTTGATCTTATCTTGAGGATGCTCAGTTGGGGATTTATGATTTCTGCTTGGGGATGATCAGTAACTTGATGTTCCCTGATCGGGGATTAGAGATATTAATAAACCATGTTGGAGAAGAGCAAAGTATTGGAGAACCGGTAGTGTTGGAGATGTAAACTCTGTTGGGGATCCATGTCTCTATCGGGACGAGTATGTTTGAAGATATCTTCTTGAGAATTGCTCTGTGGGGATATGATCTTGTGAAATCGAAGCTGTGGGAAGGCATGGATGCCTTGAACATTGCCCCCAGTATTATAGTAACTACCATTCCTGGATTTGATTAGGACACACCGATAAATATTGAACGAGGTGTCAAATTGGACTTGCATAGATTTGCCCCTGCTAGTAGGAACTTTGGAAAGATTCGCCTCGCGAGGACTTTATGAGGTGTGCACTATGGGCGATATGCCCCTAGTAATCATAGGCCAAAGACAATATCCCATGTTGGTTGGGAAGTAGCTTCAGATCTATTTGGATGCATGCCCCTGATTGTTTTGGCGCCCTTGAGAGATTCTTCGAATCTTGACTTGATTGCCCCAGTTTGGTCGGGAAATAGTTTGAAACCCACTTGGGATATATGCCTTTGACTTTTTGGCATTTGAGAGATTCTTCGAATCTTGACTTGATTGCCCCAGATTGATTGGGCAAAACATGTCATGCCCCTTGTATATGTAGGAGACATTGCTTCTCGGAGTGATCTTGTCTGTCGGGATAACTTCCAGTCGTTAGTTGTACCATGCGCAAGTTCTTTCTGATGCTAACATTTGAAATTATGTAGCAGAATATGTTTAATAATGAATTCATGAGATGCAATGCATACATTTGTCTTGAGTTTTTGAAAAACGTTAAAGCGGGAGATGTAAAAGCGCGATATTTGTAAAAAAAGAAATATCAACTCAGCATTTTTGGTAAACTTTAAGGAGTCAAGATACCTTTTGGTGACAGTATGCTTTCGAACTAACCATGCTTCAATTAGGACTTTCAAAGGTTGTAACGTGGCTTGGTTCACGGTTTAAGAAACAAAGGATAATGGCTCAAAATTTGGTTGTACCCACCCCTCTTCGTGATGATCTTCAGTCCTAAGCTCAGTTAATTCAACTTATGAGCTTAGGTTCCAAGAGACTTTTGGATTTGCACCTTTGATAATGATGATGGTTGACAAGCAAAGAGAACTTTTGAGATGGCAGTCACTTCTTCCTTTTGGTAGTCACAACATTGTTTTGTCCGGGAATTTATTGACTTCTCTTTTTTTCATCTTTTTGATATCCCTAACTTTTGCCTGAACTGTCTATTTTGAGCTTACAGTCAGCGGGATGCCTTGATTTTTGCCTAAGTCTTCTTTTTGATTTTTGACTTAGCAGGCTTTTCTTTGTATATATGTTTTTCATTTTTTTTTTGAAAGATATTGACTGCCTTGCTTAATGATTGATGAACCATCATTGGCTTTTGATTGACCTCTCCAACACTTCTTTGATGTGTGCGGATGAACGTTGGTGATTGAAACCTTTGTTGAAAGGTATACTGAATGATTCTCTTAAAATAGAATGCACAACCAAATTAACTGAGAACTACCCTGCCCCAGGTTATGATCAAGGGTTTTAATTAATACAAGAAAGAAAACTTCTACTCCTTAGGCTCAAAAGGGGTTGACTAGGGATTAACATCCTTATATCTCCACTGTTTAGGAATTGAAACAATGCCTGTACATCGTCAGCATAGTCTGTTCGAAAGCACACTGTAAGTGGTTGCGGTATCGTTTTCGTCATCCTCCCTTAAAAGGCTTACAACTTAGCATGAGTTAAATATCACAAAACATATGCAAAGTAAAGACATAATTTAAAATGAGTGATAGCGAAATAATTTATTCAAGACAAACATATGCAATGCACTGATGATGATTATTAGAACAGATAATGTCTATCATGAGTCAAATGTTTAAACAAACAGAAAAGAAACTTGCAAATGAAAGTAGATCTAATGATCCAAAAGTTCATCCGTCTAGACGTTAATCAGTCTTGTCATGACTAGGCATAGGAGCGGTGGTCACCACAGAAGTTTTCAGGAGGGTTGAATTTGACATCTCCGTCATCGATCAGATCTTGAATCTTATTCTCCAATGTCCAGCGATTGTTTGTGTAATATCCAGAACAGTTGGAATGGTACGCGCACCTCGCATTGGGTTTATAGTCAGGAGAAGAGGTGTTAGAATTCTTAGGAGCATCCCTCAGAGTAATCAATTAGATCATCAACAGATGTTGTAATGCTTGAGCCGACGACATTTTGATCTTGGTGAGTTGACTCTTGGGTACATATGGCTTACGTTGTTATTGTGGTGCCGGTGTAGAGATCAGAAATTCCCCATCATATTGGTTGTGTTCATTACGGCCTTTGTAGTGTCAGCCATATGAGGCTCCTCAGGTGAGTTGAAGTCAATGATCTGGTCATCGATTAAGTCTTGAATCTTATGCTTCAATGGTCCATAACCCTTAGTGTCATGACCAAGATTGTTCGAACAATAAGCACATTTCGCATTGTAAATGTACCTAGGAATAGGAGCGCCTTCAATTCTTCTTGCCCCTTGGCTGAGTTTAGAATCAAAGTTTGGGATCGGATGTTCTGAGCCTGAAGGTGTTTGACTGATTGCTCGAAATCCATTTGTGCTGAAGTACACAACAAGAGAGGATGAGATACCTATTGTGAGAAACCTGCTATGCGATGTTATGAATGCAAACGCAATGTTTTCAAGGATCTATAGGAAATTTAGTTTGCGACGTCGCGTCTTTGTCTGAAGAATTCTGAATTTCATCTTTGAACATCCTTCTTTGAGAATCGAGCTCACCATATCGAGTGGGTCATCGCCTCTGATTCGGGATACTTTTGAATTTGAAGACACATGGCTAGAGGAAAATAAATCCTCTTGCCCCTTGGCAGGTGCTAAGTCTCTGAATCGGAAGGTATGTGAAAATAAATCCTCTTGCCCCTTGATAGGAGTTCTGTCCTTGATAAGAGCACATGAAATTATGCGCCCTAAATCCCTAAGATCCTTGAAAGGGTTAGTTTACATGTGATGTTATGATGTTATGATGTCATGCAGATGCAATGCATTAAGTAAAGCATAAGGTCATAAGGACGAGATGTCCTACAGGCAAATCCTGCAAGGAAATAAAAAGTTAAAGCATAGGGTAATGAGGACGAGATGTCCTACAAGCAAATCCTGCAAGAAAATAGAAAGGTTAGATAACAAACAAGTCACACAAGAGTCCTTAAGTTTAAAGGCTTGCATGAAGTATGACCAGGTAACTACCCTTCCCCAAAGGTACTTCTAAGGATAAGGATGATATCAGCAACGGGTTCTACCAAGTTACCCAGAATTGTCAGCTCCTTCTAAAGCACCCTCGAACATGGTACATGCATACCACGCAATGATACTCTAGGAAGAAACCTATCTGAGTTGTAGTATCGGGTCGCGACCATAGCTTGGCATGCACCAAGAATAGCCCTCCCACTACGTTCCTAAAAGTCAGGATGGGTTAAAGGTGACTAAAGGTCCTTGAGCTCCGACGCACCCAAAGATACATACGTAAACCTCTCTCATGCAAAAGAGGTACACAATAACCAGTGGAGGCCTAACTCAAGCGCGAACTTCCTTTTGACCAATCCCAAGCATGCACAAGGGAGGTCTCCATGACTATGCCGCTCCTATCTTAAGGTGCACTCGAATCCGGGTGTAGGATTCATCTTCCATTCAATACCCAAAACAACCTTGAAAAAAATAGAGCAAGCAAACAAACAATTATGTGATCCTAAACTTTAAGGTAACCCCTCTTTTAATTCGAAAGCATCCCCAGCAGAATCGCCAGTTCTGTAATACGGTGAACTGACTTTATTTGAAATGTCGCGGTTAAGCAAGAGTCGCCACCGACTTTTATTTTATCCAATTTTGGGAAAGGCTAAAAGAACAGGAAAAGACCTTTTAAAAAGATTTTGAGTTCGGGGGTAAGTTATACAAAGGGAAGGTGTAAGGCACCCTTTGCATCCATGGTTATCCATGGGCTCTTAATTGCTTAGCTCACTTTGTTTTCTTGAATTGTTTGAAAAGTGTCGTGTGTGAATAGTAAAAACTTCGTTAAGGACTTTAGCTTGTAAATAAGCGTGGCCTTGTTTGAAAGTATTTGAAAAGGAGGTGTGAAAAGCATTTGATTTTTGATTTGATTATGAGCAAGCAATTAAGAACTACCTACCCTAAGTTTGTCTTTCGTGTTCTTTAAGTCTTTCGGGCGAAAGGATCTATCCATACCATGTGAGGGCAGGAAGTCTTTCAATTGGATGTGCGGGTCATCGAAGGGTCATCGAGAATAATCGTTCACCACAAGACTGTCCCTACCATGAAGGGGGCAGGTAGTCTGAGGGAAGGATATAATAGTCATTTAGGCAACAGTAAGGATACCTCAGCATTCGAAGGGACTATCACCATTTTATCGAGGGACGAGATCATATTTATCGTAGGCAACTCGAAGGGACTATGATCTTTTATCGGAGGGACGTGGTGATTTTGAATCGAAGGCAACAAGCTAAGGTATCCCTATATTCGAAGGGACTTGACTATTTGATCGAGAAGGCAACAGGCAACAAGAGGGGTACCCTAAAGGTGCGTGTGTGTAGCAATCATGTGATTATGTTCAGGTATTTAATCTTGTATTGTTTATGAGCTACGTTTATTTATTATTCTTGCCACTCCCTATTTACTAACCACGCAGTAAATATTGTGCAGGAATTAAAGTGCGGAAAATAAAGACCTACGCTATTACGAGTTTAGGGATGGGGGATTTAAAATAAACACCTGTAGGGGGTATGCGGAAAGTAAAGACGGAAATTAAAAATTAATTATTACATTCCCAAAAATATATTAAATAAAAACTCGGGCCAATATCGAAGTCTTGATAAACCTGAAAAAAACGAGAACGGAAAATAGGATTAGTGTGTGAAAGATCTATTTATCATAATCTCCATTAATCACACAAATCCTAAAAAAAAAACTATGCAAAACAAATAATTTTAGTGTTTAAACAACAATTAAAAGTCAATTTGTAAGTAAATAATACTTAGCTCTGATTCTATGAGGTAAGTCTACGAAGGTGCATGGTAGAGCTTCATATCTGGGACGTTGGATTTACACCAGGCATGATCTGAAGGCTGAAAGACTGGAGGCGTACGATGCACGTGCAAAGCCAGGGATGCACCGGATCTGGGGCAATAGTTGGAAAAAAAAGAACTTGGCGACGCCAAGGGTCGAACTCGTGACCCTCCCTTTATCAAGGATTCCTTCACCAACCAAGCTGCGTGCATATCTTGTTAAATAATTGAAAAGAAACCATAATAAAAGAAACAAACCGAACCGTTAATGGAATGCACGCGAGGCGCGTTGAGCAGCCAATCGCTACTAGAGAGAGGGAATGTTTATTGACCGTCCAATGAGAACCCACGATCTGGCCACGCATTCTAGTCAAATGTTCAGATCTACTATTCATCATCTCCTTCACGGCTACCTGCGGAAATTGCTGGGAAATCACCTGCGATTTTTCCTGGGATTTTCGCTACACTTCTCCATGGTTATTCCTGCCAACTTGGAACCTGCAAAATCTGAATGGAACACAAACGAAGACCGCCCAGATACACTAATTAATGGGCTCTGAATTCATTGATGCAGTTACCTTCGGCTAATATGGCTTGTAACCATGAAAACGAAAAGAAACATGTTCCACGCCCTAAGCATGGTGGAACCCGATCCCTACGTCAAAACTTATATACAATGGTGCAGATCAAATCCAAACATCATAATAAACATATATGCATATATAGAAACAATTTAAACAACATGAATTCGAGACATGAAACTCAAAAGAGATATGCAAACCGTGAATGACTAGGGGACCGTTTATACACACTGCAAGCTTCAGGGATTTCTTAGTTGAGTTCCTGGTAATTCAAGGAGGCTTATTTGATCCTTGAAAAGGATTGAAAACGTATGAAAATCCAGTCTTGAGCTTGCCCTAGTTTGCTTACGATTTGGAACTTGGAAACCCTTGTGTTTTTTGCCTCTTCTCCTTATTTTTCGTCCTCTTTTAGATTGGTACAGTATTGCATATATATAGAGCAAGAATTAGGTCAACTATTTGTCTTGGACTTCAAGTTTTTGATGACTTGGAAATTTGATTGAATTTTGATTGGAATTGCACCAAATATTGCTATATTTGGCTAATTCTATTTTGTGCATATTTTTTATTCAATCTTGGACATTTGATGAGATTTGAATGGATCAAATATTTGGAGAATTGATCAATAAAAAATATCTCAATAAAACTTGATTTTATTTCAAAATAAAGGAAATAAAACCATAGTATATCATGAGATTATCTCAGGGACCCCCCTAGTTGATTATTTGGACCATCTTGATTGATTGAAATTGATTAAAAATCAAATCTTTGATTAAAACTAATTTTCAACATTTTATAATGACTTATTTGTATTTTAATGAATTAAAATTCAAATAAATATTATAAAAATCAGGTAATTAGTTCAAGGATTCCCATATAGCCCATAGTCACGTTTTGCATCCATATTTTAGGCCCATTAGTCCAAAATATTCAAATTCTCCATTTTGTATTAAGTGCGATGTTGCAAAATCGACCAACTTGTGCAAGTCATAAATCATTCAATTTTTATCATATGAAGATGTTGTTGACCATTTTAGAAAGCTCAAGATGTCCTCTAAATCCTCCTTTTGGTTTCATCTTAATTGAGTTCAACATGTTCAAGTTATGAGCTTTTGAAAAAGATGACTTTTTGTCGACCTTTTGGAGGACCTGTAATGTTTTGGCTTATATCTCCCAAATGATGCATTTCTGGCCTTGGCTTGTGAGAGACAAAGTTGTAGAGAATTCAATTTCCTTCCAAATGAGCTTTGGATGGAAAATTTCTGATGTTCCATGTGAAAGTTATGGCTGGTCAAAGTTTAGTTGACTTTCTCCTATAAAACCCTAATTTAGAAACTTTTTGATTTGTTGATTTCTGATCTTTCCTCGATGAACCATGATCAATACTTGATCAAATGGTGAATGATACTTCAATATTAGGATTTTGACAAAAAATCAGGAGTTTTGACTATACTTTGACCATAGTTGACTTTTAGGTTAACTTAGTCGACTGTTGACTTTCTGAACAATTGAGTGACCAATCCTTTGAGTTGAGACTTGATACTTGTCATAGAGATAATGTGAGATATATTGAGCCATATGAGATGCCTTGGAGCCATTGACTTACTGATTTTCCTTTGAATAAGCCAGACCCTAATTCTCTGATCTTTGCTTAGGAGAGTGTGTCTTGAAGCTTTGTGTTTTTTATTTGAATTTGAATAGGAGAAAATGTGTGGGCAAATTTTGGGGTATGACACCTACCAATGGGACATCAAGGATATTAAACTATATTCAAATATCTTGACTAAAGTAGTGAATTTTACTAAACCTTTTCTACACGGGAACATGAAGTTATTGATCAAATTATTAATTATTAACGAGACATAAAGTTACTGATCAAAATATTGATTATTAACGGGACATGAAGTTACTGATCAAAATATTTTTTAAGGTACACGGGGACATGAAGTTATTGATCAAACATTCTAAAAAATAATTTTTTTTTTCTAAACACACACTACACTTTCAAACATTTCAAATAAACAAGTGAGCTAAGCAATTAAGAGCCCATGGATAATCATGGATACAAAGGGTGCTTACACCTTCCCTTTGTATAACCTACCCCCCAAACTCAAAATCTTTTAAAGGTCTTTCCTGTTCTTTTTGCCTTTCCTAATTGGATAAAATAAAATTCGGTGGCGAATCTTGCTCACCGCAACATTGTTTGTGAATATAAAGTCAATTCTCCCACCGTATTACAGCGTGTATATTTAAGTTTTGAGGGGTGGCAATTTACATGGAGAAAGTACTCAATCTCTACAAATAAGTGAGAAACGAGTGTTGTTTTCTGAAATGTACCTGTGCATACCAATTTATGATTTTTTATGCAATGATTTTACTTTAAAGCCTTAAAGTCCTTTTGTTCCTTGCATTTTTTATTGTTTTTCAGTGTCTGTATTTATCTTTATTGTTCTTAAATTCCTTGTCTCCTCTTTAACTCATATCCTTTAAGGTTATTCAATACCTGGTCAAATCACATTTAAAATAGACATAGTGCAATATAGTTCTAAGATTATCTAGTTGATCTTGCCCGTAACCTTTAATAAGAAACTAGCGATTGTTTGCCAAAAATCTGGGTAAACAGGAGTATTGTGTGAGGTGTGGCTATAGGTTGTGGAGGAAGATCCAAACAAACCAGGATCATAGAAGGGTCGAAAGCGGTTGGGATAGTCTGTGAAATATTATGGCACCCCTAAAACCAAGCATTTCTTATGGAGAATCTATATGGATTGCTTACCGATGTGTACTAGGATCCAACAACATTATGTCCAATGCCCATCGATTTGTCAGAATTGTGAGCTTGAAGAGGAAGATGATTAGCATGTTTTCTTGGGGTGTATTTCTAATAGCTAGTGTTGGCGGGCAGCGGGTTTGTTCTCTATAATTGATCTTTTATTACCATTTTTCAATGATGCTAAATCTCTTATTATTGATATTTGTATCAAAGAAGATAGGAGAGAAGATGGTAGATTTGTTGTGCTATTAGAGATGCTTTGGAGAAACATGAATAATGTCATTTGGAACGATGGGCAGATGGATGTTACGAAACTAGGATTACAAGCGTACTACAATTGGACGAATTGGTTCTTGACTCGTGAAACTACAGAGATTGATAATCTCCAACCCAATTTGACAGGTTAGACTCCGCCTTGTGAAGGGTATGTGAAATGTAATGTCGATGCGGGGTTCAACAATAATCTTAGAACCACAAATAGGGGATGGTGTTTTAGAAATAATATGGGTGGTTTTGTTACTACGGGTGTAGCTTGGGATTTCATTCTTCTGTCCATTATAGAAGCGGAAGCTTTGGCTCTAAAAGAAGCTATTCTCAGTGCCATCGAGTTGAGTTTGAATTGTGAGAAGTTCGAAAGCGACTCTCAAATGGTGGTTCAAGCCATCCATTATAGAGCCAATGGCAACTCTGAGTTTAGTCTTATTGTTATGTCTATTAAGAAGTTGTTACTCTCTTTTCTAACTTTGAGGTAAAGTTCATTAAACGCCAAACGAATATGGTTGTCCACTCGTTAGCGAAGACGGTCAATTTTTGATCTAGGTGTAGTTTCGTTAGTTGTATTCCTCCTTGTATTGAAACTATTTTAATTAATGATATGGGTTAACTTTGTTGCTGTAAAAAAAGCTCTAATATGGTGACATTATGATTTAGTATAATAATTTAAATTATTGATTTAGTCTTGAGAAATTCTTATGAATGTTAAAAGATATCGAGTAGTCAAAATATTTTATTTTCAATAAAGATATCAAGTTGTATTTCTGGTGATGATGTGATATTCTTTACCAAATAGATATTTATTTATTACAAAAATTAAAAAATTATATCTATATTTTTTAATTGTATTTTATTTTATTTTATTTATTATTAATAATAAAAAACAATACTATATTATAAAAAGAAAAAAATAGTTACAAAAGTGAGAGACTAGACATGACCCAAAAAAAAAAATTAATAATTAAAAAATACAAAATAAAAACCAATAAAAGAGCAAGATGAAAACACCAGCCAACTAAAAAAGTTTGAAAGTAGACAAATTAAAGCAATCTCTAAAAAAAACTTCTCTAATGAAAAATAGAAGGTAGTCCCATTATAAGAAATACATTATATTATGACAATAATTTAAAGCTTGTCTACACAATCATTTCCTTCTAAGAAGATATATGAATAAATCAAATTTATATGTAATTTTTTGAAGTTAAACCATCTATTACAAAGATTAATTCAAAGGGAATTAATTCATCCTTACATAATGTTCGAATACTCATTTGAGTTTCACTCTCGATCTACATATTATGCTAATGTCTGATGTTGCCTTCTTAATATATAGGAAAATAGATATAAGTTCTGCTCTCAATATATTTATCTCAATATATATAGGGAGGAGAGGACTTTGAAAAATAGGAAGGATTTAATGAAAAGAATAGAAAGATTTTGGATAGGAGTGTTTTGGAGGGTTTGATTTTATTCATAACACCAAAAATTCCCTAAAATAGGGAACTCAAAATTTGTATTGAATGAGGGTTTTGGAGGACTTACATAAATTTTCCAAATATCTTTTAGGTTGTTATAGTATTCTGAAAATAAAAAATATAGTAATGATAACGACTCTTTTATCGTTCTAAACAAAATCATTTTTTCAAAAAAATAATAAATATTTTCCTATATTTTTTTAAAATTTTATTTTTAGAAGGCTTCCTCTCCCCACCAAACTCGTAAACACAGCCTTAGGATCCTCCTTTATACCCATTGTACTTGTCACGAGCTATTGCCTTTTCCACTGCTTTCATATTTCTAAAAAATTTGTTTGTGTTTATCTTTGTCCATATTATTGTGATGTAATCCAAGTTGTATAGCTCTATCCCAAAGTTAATTTGTTTGTGTTTATCTTTGTCCATATTATTGTGATATAATCCAAAGTTATTAGTTGTATATAAATAAACATATTGTAAACCAGTTTTATATATTCAATATAACAATCCTTATTTCCTTATTATCTCTATCTTTCTCTCCTCACAAAAGTGTCTTACGCACTAACAAATTGGTATTAGAGCTTGGTTAGGTTCTTGATTCTGTTTTCAAGAATCACCCATCGGTGATCGTGTTTTTGGGATCGTGGGTTGTAATTGTGTTGCTGCAAAGATGAATGGTAATAATGGTGTTCTGAATTCTCTTTCAGTTCTTGACGGCAAGAATTGGATCCGATGGAGAAAACATATGCAATCTCTGTTTGTGTTTCATCAAACTCTATAAGAGGTTACTAACCGTGTCCCTGAGCTTGCTGAGAATGCAACTGATTCCCAGAGAGTTGCGAGCAAGGAGGCGGAGAAGAAAGATTGCAAGGCTGCGTATTGTATTCAATCAGCGATAGACTCAGAGAATTTCGACAAGATCTCTTATGCTGAATCGGTGAAGGAGGCATGAGATATTTTTGTCATGTACTATGAAGGATGTGAGAAAGTCAAATCGTTAAATTGCAGACTTTGAGATGGCAATATGAATTTCTGCATATGGGAGAAGATGAAAAGATTGCAGGCTATGTGTCGAATATGCAGAATCTCATCCATCTCATGAAGGGTTGCGGTGAAACTATAACTGATAAGATGATAGTTGAGAAGGTAATGCTTATGTTGACCTCTCACTTTGATCACATTATCATTGTTATTCAAGAATCCATCAATCTTCAAACCCTAAAATTGGAACATTTAGTTAGTTTGTTGGAGGCGCATGAGATTAGGATCGCCAAAAGGAAAATGGTTCAAGATTCTATACAAACACTGCAGGCTCAAACATGGAAGAAGCATGATAGTTCCAAAAAGTTCAAAGGCAAAGGATACAAGACTCAGAGTAAGAAGTCTTGGTCGAACCCTCACAAGAACAAGGTCGATGATAGGACTTTTAAATCCTTAAATAAAGGAGAAGAAAACTCATATCAGAAAGACAAAGAAGAGAAAAAATTTGTGGAGTTCTATAATTGTGAAAAGTGGGTTCACTTGGCCAAGAATTGTTGGAACAAAAAATACAAGGGAGCGACAAAAAGCAAGGATGAAGGAGCAAATCTTGCACGCCAAGATTCAAATGATTTTGAAGATATGGTGGTTATGGATGTAGTTGCAGATGACCATGTCGACTCCAGAACCTGGTTCCTCGACTCTGGCTTCTTGAATCACATGACTAGTCGAAAGGTGTGGTTGGTAGATTTCGACGAGTCGAAGAAGAGCAAGGTCAAACTTTCTAATAATAGCTCGTTACAAGCAGAAGGTACTGGCGACATTGATATTTAAAGGAGAAATGGAGAAAAATGCTATGATCAAAGATGTACTATATATGCCTGAAATAAAGTGCAATTTACTAAGTGTTAGACAACTAGTCGAAAAAGGGTTCTCAGTGGTTTGTTGGACAACTAGCCTTGGAACTGTTCGACACTCAAAATAATTAGGTCTTGAAATCTCCTCTGTCTAATAATAGGACATTTAAGATCATGATCAGCTCAACTGAGGTACAATGACTAGAAACAATTGTCGACCTTAAGAATAGTTGGTTGTGGCATTTCAGGTTTGACCATCTGAATTTTAAGTTACTCAATCAATTTATCACTCAAGACATGGTAACAGGTATACCAACTTTTGGGATGCCCGACCAACTCTTTGAAGGTTGCTTAGTAGGGAAGAAATCCAGAAATTATTTTGTTTTAACTATGCCAATGAGATCCTCCTTCATACTCAAAGTTGTACATTCAGATGTATGTGGCCCTTTTGAGGAGCATACCATTGGTGGAAATAGGTATTTTGTCTCATTTATCGATAAATATAGCCGAATGCTTTGGATCTATGTAATTAAGCATACTCGAAGTTGTATATTCAGATGTATGTGGCCCTTATGAGGAGCATACCAATGGTGGAAAAAAGTAATTTTTTTCTCATTTATCGATGAGTATAGTCAAAAGCTCTGGATCTATGTGATCAAGCGAAAGGAAGAAGTATTTGAAATCTTTAAGAGATTCAAGATACTTGTCGAAAACCATAATGAAAAGAAGATCATGGTGTCGATCATGAGGTAACTACTTCTTATACGCCTCAACATAATGAAATAACATAAATAAGAAACAAGACCATATTGGATATGGCGAGATGCATGTTGAAACAGAAGAATTTTCCAAAATCCTTATGGGGTGAAGTTGTCACCTTGGTGTTTATATTTTGAACATGTGTCCTACAAAGAAGTTGAAGAACAAGGTTTCGCAAGAAGTGTGGAGTGGCAAACCACCATCAACGAGTCATCTAAATATGTTCGGCTCTATTTGTTACAAACATGTTCCTGATGCAAGAAGAAGGAAGCTTGATGACAAGAGTGAACTATGATTCTGGTAGGATATCACAAAACTGGAGCATATATGTTGCTCAATCCAATTAATGAGAAGATTGTAATGAGTTGAGATATTTTAATTGATGAAAATTCTGCATGGGATTGAAATTCTAGTGATGCAATTAACAAGCATTTGAAGAGTTATGGCGTCGACGAAGAAACTAGTGAAATGGAAAAAATTGCTGATATTCCAGTCAATGTCGAAGTAGTTAGTGACATTCCCGACATTGTCAAAGGCGAAGAGGGTGTGGCTAGCACAAGCCAAAGACCTCAAAGAACTAGAGTTCGTCCAACAAGATTTCAAGACTATGAAGTGACTGGTGATGATGAAGTAACACCAGATAGAGAATTAGTTCATTTTTCTTTACTTACTAGTGTTGAATAAATCAACTATAAAAAGGATTTAAAGAATAAACAATATAAGTCTTCTATGATTGATAAGTTATTCGCAGTCAAAATAAAAAACACATTGGAGTTACTCGAATTGCCATCACATACAAAAGTAATCAAAGTGAAGTGGGTGTTCAAGTTGAAGCACAATGTTGATGGGTCGATAGCAAGATATAAGGCAAGATTGGTTGCTCAAGGATTTATTCATATAGTAGGACTCAACTACTCTGAAGTATATGCACCTGTTGCAAGATTGGAGACTGATATATTGGTTGTCGCCCTGACATGCATGCAAGGTTGGTTGAAATTTCACTTAGATGTGATATCAACATTTTTGAATGGTCCCTTAAACGAAGAGGTCTTTGTCACACAATCTTCTGGGTTTGTGATTCAGGAGGAAGAAAGGAAAGTATACAGGTTGCACAAGCACTCTATGGCCTCAAGCAGGCACCTAGGGCCTGGAACAAGAAGATCAACTTATACTTAGTCGAATTGGGATTCGTCAAATGCAAGTCTGAGTATGGTGTCTATCTTTAGATTGTGGCACAAGATATAACAATCATTTACTTATATGTTGATGACTTACTAGTAACTAGAAATAGCTTGGAGAACTTGTTGTAGTTCAAAGAGCTGGTGAAGAGGGAATTTGAAATGCTAGATCTAGGAAACTTGTCTTATTTCCTAGGCATGGAATTTCAAATGTTGAAGCAAGGTATGGTGCTACATCAAATGAAGTATGTCAAAGAGATACTAAAGAGATTCATAAAGGATGAGTCAAATCTTGCATCCTCACTTGTCGAACCAAACTTGAAACTGGAGAAACATGGAGAGGAGGACAAGGTTGATACTACTTTGTTCAAACAAATTATGGGATCTCTGAGATACGTGTGCAACAATCAACCAGATATTGGTTTTGCAGTCGGATTAGTGAGTAGATACATGAGTGAACCAAGGGTGTCATACATGAAGGCTGCAAGAAGAATCCTAAGATACTTAAAAGGATCGATAAACTGTAAAGATAAGGAAGATACAAAGAATCTACAATTACTTCATATTCAAATGTTGATTGGTGTGGAGATAAGGAAGATCGAAGAAGCACAACTGGTAATTTCTTTCAAGTATTTGGTGCTCAAATCTGATGGTGCTTGAGAAAACAACCTGTGGTGGTATTGTCGTCATGTGAGGCTGAATATATAGCATGATCCTATGTTGCGCGTCAAGCAATTTGGACCAGATATGTGATTGAATAAATGAAGGTTGAAGTGAAGAAACCCCTAGTATTGCAGATTGACAACAAATCAACCATAAATCTTCCAAAAAATCCAGTTCTACATGGCAGGAGTAAGCACATCAAAACTATGTTTTACTTGTTAAGGGAGAAGGTAAATCGAGGTGATTTTGAAGTGAGACATTGCTCAAGTGAAGCATAGTTGGCCGATATTTTCACCAAAAGATTAAAGATCGACAGACTCCTGAATTTGAAAAAGAAATTAGGAATAGTTCAAATCGAGTATGATTAGCGTATGTTCGACAACTTGAATTATAGGGGAGTATGTATGTTGTGATAATCTAAGTTGTATAGCTCAAACCCAAATTAATTAGGTTTATAGTTTATTACTTAGTACACAAATTAGTTGTATATAAATAAACATATTGTAAATCAGTTTTATCTATTGAATATAGCAATCACTATTTTCTTATTATCTCTATCTTTTTCTCCTCACAGAAGTGTCTCACGCACTAACATATATTATCTTGATTTTCTCCAAATCACCGTAGTAATCTTGACAATTTCATAATATTTTATTTAAGTTTTACTATTGACATAAAAAACATATTTATTTTTTTGGTCAATTTTAAAAATAAAGAATTTGTGGTTTAGGATATCACATAGTGGTATAAGAACTTGGTATGTCCCTCACAAATGTGTCTTGGGTGTGTGATACTTATTTGTGTACTCTATGCATTTTGATTAATTGGCTGACATTATTTGAAATTGTTGGGTAAGATTTTATTATATGTGAGCTATTTGTGGTAAATTATTTTGACATTTGGGGTAAATTAGCTATGATACTTTTATACTACTTTTAGGTTAGCAATGTTAGTGTTGAACCATATCCAAAGATAATGAATTGTCCAAACTATTGATATAAAACCTTAAATTACATTTCTAGTTGCTTAGGATTGATGGCTCCTACACGTGTTTGCTTAATACTCTAGATATTTTCTAGCAATTGGTAGCCTTCTTATAGCACTTGAATTTTTTAGTTGATGTGTGGTTTGAACTATTTCAGGAGAGGAGCAAATTTGCAAATTTAATTGAAATTGTTGAACTTTTCAAAATGATTTTATATGGATAATTTTGGTTAATGCGAGATTAAAAAAATGATGTCAACAATACAAAGGAGAATTACACAATGATTTAAATTTAGAGTTTTCTGCTAGTAGAGTGAAGTCTGAAAGGTAAGGAATGTATAAGTTTTAATCTTAAAAATGCTTAATAGTCACATTGAATATAGAGTTTAAAGTTGTAACTATATTTTTGAGTACTAAATAAGATTTGATCAATAAGTCATTTTTTGAGAACTACGAAATCAGAATAGTCGATTTATTATGTAAAGATTGTCTTATTCAAATAAGTGGTTGACTCTAACTTATTATTGTATTATTTGAGTCAATGGTTGCATAAGTAAGAAGTTTTGTTCATCATTTTGTTATTGATAAGGATAACCAGAAATATTGTGGACATATTTTACTGAATGTTAGTTTAACTTACATGATTGGTTACAAGTTGAAAAAATAACCGTTTTATGATGAGATATTTAGTGTCATAAAAGTGATCAGGCTGATAGAATCTATTATCTCTAAGGATAAAACTTTAGTTTATTTAAGGGAAAAAACACATTTTAGAAAAACTAGTAACAAACCCGTGCGTTCGCACGGGTTCTGGTCGGGACGCGCATTTGTTTCAGATGTATATTTTTTAATAAAAAAAATTATATTAAAAGTAATTAATATTTTGTGGAAAAAAATAAGAACAATTAACATTAAATTGTGTCTAAAAAAAGGAACAAAATTGAAATCACGAAAATTAAATTGTGTCTAAACAGCCTTTTGTAACTTCACGTTCCCGTTAATAATCAATATTTTGATCAGTAACTTCGTGTTCCCGTTAATATTAATATTTTGCTCAGTAACTTCATTCCTGTTAATTTTAAAATATTTTGATCAATAACATGTTCCCGTTAATATTCTATATTTTGATCAGTAACTTCATGTTCATATCATGTTCCCATTTATATTCAATATTTTAATCAGTAACTTCAGGTTCCCGTTAATATTCAATATTGTGATCAGTAACTTCATGTTCCCATTAATATTCATATTTTGATTAGTAACTTCATGTTCCCTTAATATTTAATATTCTAATCAGTAACTTTAGGTTCCCGTTAATATTCAATATTGTGATCAGTAACTTCATGTTCTAGTTAATATTCAATATTTTAACCAATAACTTCTGGTTTTCGTTAATATTCAATATTGTGATTAGTAACTTCATGTGCCCGTTAATAAAAAATCTTTTAATCAGTAACTTCAGGTTCCCGTTAATATTCGATATTTGATCAGTAACTTCATGTTCCCGTTAATGTTCAATATTATAATCAGTAACTTCATGTTCCCGTTAATATTCAATATTGTGATAAGTAACTTCATGTGCCCGTTAATAAAAAATATTTTAATCAGTAACTTCAGGTTCCCGTTAATATTCAATATTTGATCAGTAACTTCATGTTCCCGTTAATATTCAATATTATAATAAGTAACTTAATGTTCCCGTTAACCTTCAATATTGTGATAAGTAACTTCATGTTCTTGTTATAAAAAATATTTTAATTAGTAACTTCAGGTTCCCGTTAATATTCAATATTGTGATCAGTAACTTCATGTTCTTGTTAATATTCAATATTTTAATCAGTAACTTCATGTTCTCGTTAATATTCAATATTGTGATCAATAACTTCATGTCCCCGTTAATAAAAAATATTTTAATCAGTAACTTCAGGTTCCCGTTAATATTCAATATTGTGATCAGTAATTTCATGTTCCCGTTAATGTTCAATATTATAATAAGTAACTTCATGTTCCCGTTAATATTTAGTATTTTAATCAGTAACTACATGTTCCCGTTAATATTCACATTATCATCATGAAAATTAAACACTTAATAAAATATATAAAACAAACACATATTTTGATAAAAATATTAAAATTTAAGAAACATGAATTTAAAAAAAAGGTGAGAATACCACATTTGATTTTAATATATGAATCATTTAATAACAGTATTAAATATATAATACATGATTCACAATTAAAGAATTTAAACTAAAATTATTTTAAATAATTTGAGTAAGTTATATTTTAAGAAGAAAAATAATAAATAATTTTCAATCAATGTTAAATATATAATACATATAACATATTGGTTTTGTAATCTTCCAATCTAAATTTAATACATATAATACGTATAACCGATTATATTAAATATATAATACATATAATAGATTGGTTATATGTAATACATATAATAAATATTCAATGTTTAATAATCTGAGTAATCAAAATTATTCAATTTTAACTTATATTTTACATCTCTTTTTAAGATCTTCTAATTTCTTTTGTGGAGAGATTGGTGAGAGTGATTGTTGCAAAATGACATTGACATATCATTTTAAATTTTGCAGGAATGAGAATTGATAGACAGGTAAGAGACAATTTCCAAGAAAAATATGACAACCTATTAATAGTAGCTAGACAACTATAAGGACTATAATTACTTTTGATTTTGAAATAAATTTTGATTAATAAAATTTATTTTAAACCAAATGTTGAAGTGTTGTGTGTGCCATAGATATTTTTTGGAATAAAACCAAAATAGATTGAAACAAAAAAACACAAATAGTGCTAACATTACAAATAAAAAACCAGATTAAACATACCAAGATTGAACAAACAGTAAAGAAGCTATAAAAATCTATAATACTGATATTGTAGTTTAAGTGGATAAAATATTATTTTATTTTAATTAAATAATAAATTAGTAAATTTTGTTTAAAATTGAGAGGCCATTTTTTCTTTATAGAAAATCATGTTTATTTTTTAAGAAATATGAAAGAGAATCATGTTTCTTATTTATCACCAAAAGTGGAAGGAAAATATTTTTAGTAAGAATAGTGTGAGTCATTAAGAGATCTTTTAATAATCATAAAATTGAAATAAAATCAAAGATTAAAAAAAGTATGATTATATATATATATATATATATATATATATATATATATATATATATATTATTTTTAATTTGCTTATTATTAAGATTTTAAATGTCACTCATTTATTCATATACACAAACATTGATTTGGGGTATGTCGTTGTAATGTCTCATCTCATTATTTTTACTGTTGATGGTTTCTAATGACCCAAAACAAACTATCTTCTGTCCATAACACAATTTTTCATTAAGAATCTTCAAGAAGCAAGTTTCCTCAAATCCAGTAGAGAGCAAGCCAACATCTCTTTAGAACCACTTCCTCCTGAAAGATATAAAAAGATAAACTGAAACAGGTGAAAAAGCTAAATAATTTTTAATTTTCATTTTAATGAAAAAGACATACCATTTCTTCCTAGGTAAAATCATTCTCTCATAAATAAAACAACAATACTAAACACATATATATATATTTATTTTAATAGACCTTTTGGAGAAAATAGAATGAAAATGCTTAAAATATATTTTATGAAGTTTATTTTCAGTATGAAATCAAAGATTTATTTGATAAATAGTATGAAATCAAAGTAAAAATAATCATTAAGCAAAACAATATGCAAATAAATATGAGAATACACAGGAAACATAAAAATAGAAAAAAAATAAAATCAAACCAAACACACAAAAAATAAAAATCAAAGAGAATATCTGATAAAAAAAAGTATAAGAGAGAACAAAAACTTAGTACATAAACATTTAAAGTTGGTTGTTTTTTATCCACCTCTTCCCTAATTATTTCAAAATTGGGAAAAGAAAAAAACATGAAACGTGAATCACCTCTCCCTAATTTTCTTAAAATTGGTTATTTTTTATTTTAAAAAATAAAGTAGAAAACAATTAATAATGAATAAGAAAAAGGAGAGAAAATGGGAAGTAAAATCGTTCCCTTCCCTAAAAATTCTCTAAAGTGGTTTTTTTCAATTTATTATCTTTAAGAATATATTTTCATCAATTATACAAACACTATTAATTATTATTAAGTATTATAAATAGTATAAAATAATATTGACATCTTATCAATCATTTAATTATATTATAAATGGTATAAAAATATATTGAATATTATTAATTATTATTATAATTATTATTTATTTTGAATATGTAACATTAAATAAAAAAAAAATTTTTACAGTCTTTTATAATATTAAAAGACATGTGTGATGATGAAAAGGAAAAAAAAGACATATAGATAAATATAGTTGATGTGACTTTGGCTTGCATTATACAACACTATAGTAAGACCTATTATCTTTGTTCTATAGATTTTCTTTTTGATACAATCAAGACATTAATTATCTCTTTTTATCAATTTTGTCATCATTTTTTAATCAATTTGTTATAATTTGTTTAATTATTATTTACTTTGGTGATCAAAAAGCATTTACAAACTTTATGGTTTTTCTTATTTAGCTTGGAGATAAAAAAAAACAATTACAAACTTTTTTTTTAACTTAAAAAATTGATGATATAACACTGATATTTTACCTCCACAATTTGACATACTTCACGTTTTCAATTTCTCATGTATAAAAAAATTAATTACCTCCATTAACTATTAACTTTATTTTTTACTACCATTAAATCATTGCAATAAAGAACATTATATAGATTATTTTGCTTCTTATAGTAATCATCTGTGATTTTATTTTTTCCCAAAATTGCATTCCTTATGTAAATTAAGTTATTTTTATCATCGATTACAATAATTAACAGTCTTTTTCAATTAATTAAATTTGTAAATTTTTTATATTATCATGTATTTCAAATTGATTGTGGCAATTATGCACATGCTATGTTGCTCCTCACATTACTCACTTATGTATTTTAATTATTTATTTCGATTTGTTTGTTACCTATCAATTTATTTTTCTTTTTCGTGTGATAGTTTTAAAAAGCTTTAGAGATCAATTTATACTTAAAAAAAAAACTATTTACGATGTTAAAAGAGTGGAATTAAAAAAATTGTAAATATTTTATATTTAATTTTCAAAATTTTTTCAATTATGTCTTAAATATTTGATTAATCCATAAAATACATTCATTTTTCAAAAATTTCAAATAAAATAATAAAATACATCATGCTGCTATTATTAATAAATAAAAAAATATCATTAATTATAGTATTTTCCATTTGTTTTTTAATAAATTAGTTTTAAGAATAAATTAGTTGTAAGAAAAAGATGGAAGGTGATTGAGTTTTAGCCTTGGGAAGATGGTTGAGTGTAGAAGAAAGTTGTTGAAGAGAGAGAATGAAGTGAGAGTATAGGTAAGAGTAGGAAAAGACCACTGAGTAATAGAAGTTGAAAGAAAATATTTGAGTTTCCAAGAAAAGATTTAAAATATTTGAATTAGATTCTACCTTGCAGGCATCATCAAATGAAAAGAAATGTGATAAGATTATATTTTCATCAATTATACAAACACTATTAATTATTATTAAGTATTATAAATAGTATAAAATAATACTAACATCTTATCAATCATCTAATATATTATAAATGGTATACAAAATATTGAATATTATTAATTATTATATAATTATTATTGTAATTATTATTTATTTTAAATATATAACATCAAATAAAAAATAAAAAATTATTTTGACAGTCTTTTATAACATTAAAAGACATGTGCGATGATGAAAAGGAAAAAGGCATAGAGATAAATATAGTTGATAAAACACTATACTAAGACCTATTACATAGTCTATTATATAAATTTTCTTTGATACAACCAAAACTTTAATTATCTTTTTTTTTATAACATTTTTTTTTTAATTTTCAACAAAATTATATATAAATCTATCTATCATTATAAATTTTAGTTGCATTTGTAGCTTACACTTAGAAAGATTTATACCCATTTTTTTTAACTTATTTCACTTTTAGAAAATTTAATTACCGATTAAAATAAATTTAAGTAATAATAGTCTCCCTACAATAATTTCACCAATCTAAAACTTATAAATAAATAAAAATTAGAATAAATTATGAAAAAAATAGAAATTAAAGAGAGTTAAATGAGATATATTAATGACACATTAGAATAACATTAATTTGATTCTAATTATATTTAAAGTCATTATTGAAAGTCATTATTCTTTTTAAAATTTAATATTATTGATTATATATGACATCTTTATTAATGGTTAATATTCTCCGTATTAACATCTCATCTTGATTATATAGCATTTAATTTAGTAATGATAATCAATATTATAAAATATTTTTATAATATCAAATATATTGATATTACTAAAAAATTTGATATAACAAATTTTCATATAATATTTTTATAGTATTATAGTATTCATTTAACATCATTTATTTTAAATAATGATATCAAATATATGTGGCATCTTTATTAATAGTCAATATTCTGCAATCTCCAATTTTCTCAAAAGTGTTGTTTACATCCTTTTTTTTCATCGTTTTCTTCACCAAATATCTCTCAACATTATCTTCTCTACTCACGACGTGTCTTGCACTCATTGGCTTTTAACAGATTTCCTCCTCAAAATTAATTTTCAATTCTCTCTCTCTCTCTCTCTCTCTCTCTCTTCAAATTTCACGTTCCGGAATTTCTTCCCTTCTCCTTTCATATTCTTCATCCTTTATGACTACCTCCATGAACAACATCAAGTAATAAAAGAAAAACATAACATGACATGTTAGAATTAAATAATAAACCTAAAAGAGTAAGATTAACATCTCAAATTGACTCTTGCAGTAGTTGTTTCGTAGATCAAGACCATGTATGTGTAAAACTTCCCTTCCCCACTCAACATTGAAATGTCTTAAAATTGAATTAGAACATTCCACTACATAAGACAGTTATCTTAAATAAATCAAGCTGCAAACATATTTTCCTTACATACTCAGATCTCACACCACCACCAACAAATAACACCATACAAACGAAACAGAAGTTGAAGAATGAAGAAGAATAGAACCAAAATCAAAAGGGAAGAGGAGACCCGCGTTGAATCGAAACCTGCAAAGAACAAAAATTTGTTATAACATCGAAAGTTACTTCTTCATCACCAAACGTTCAAATCCGAACAACACAACTTCAAACGCGAACGAAACCGCTCAACAACATCATCAAATAGTCGGTCGTGTACATATTCTTCCTTCTGCGTGAGCCAATAGATCCAAACCTCAAACAACAAACACTAAATCAGAAGATATCATAAAAAGTGATATATGAATGGATAAAACATTATTGAAGTTGAAGAAGGAAGAAACAAAAAGACCATCATATCATAAACTGTAAGCGATAACTCTGTTAGATAGTCGACCAAATACTTCAACTGCATCAATGGAACCTGAAAAACAGTAAAAGGTAAACATCTCAACAGATAAATTAGAGAGATAAAAAATAATCTAGGTTGTGTGGAAGATTTTGGGTTTGGCTAGGGCCTAGGGTTTCGTTAGTGAGTTTTGATAGCAGATCTGGATTCGTTAGTGAGGAAGAACAAAAATTGAAACACAACTCAGTTAGAGTTTGTTTGCAGGAACAGAGATGAAAGAGGAGAGAGAGATGAAGAAAGAAAAGAGAGAGAAGTTTAGAGTAAATGAAAAAGGTTTAGTGTTACATTGGGAACCATTTTCCTCTGTAAATTCAGAAAACTCAAGTACAAATATTTGAATTAAAGTTGTGATTTGTCTTTTCAAGAAAGAAATAAAATAAAAATATTCATAAAAGCTTGTATTTAGATTTTCTAAAGACCAAATGTGACATTCCATGAGATAGTAGATTGAGAAACTTTTCAATTAAGGTGTCCACTTGGCACAACATGGAAGCAAGGGGGCAAAATGGTATTTTCCAGATCAGTTAACTTTCTTATATTGTAGATGGTGTAGAAAGGTAAGATACAATTGGTGAAATCGGTATGTCTTTAGAATATCTTTTCATTTATTTTGTATGTTGTAAATTGTGCTTGATGATCACAATGGATCCTCTCCTTCCATTCATTCCTCTCCTTCAACAAAAACACATGCAATTGAATAAAGAGACTTAAAAAAATGATAAATAGAATAAGAGTGAGAAAATATTAGAGAGAGGTAGACACATAATGTGAAAGAGAGAGTTGTAGAGAAAATATTGAAGGAGAAGATCCAAACCCGCTCGATGATATGTATATGATCTATTTTATTATTTTATTGAAAACAAGTAAGTAGTAAATATTTTTATTTTATTTTTTTACAAGAAATATTTTTAAACTTGACTATTAGATATGATTTTTTTAGTTCCAATTATATATTTTTTATTTAATCCTCCCACAAGTGGCAAGAATCTCTTACAAAAACAAAATTTACGAGGGAACAACTCCCCTAACAAAACAGGGGGTCGTAAATTGTTATTCGAAGGGATATAAACTTCGCTAATTTGTCTAGGGCATACCCCTCGCTAAATGCAGTAAACATTTTCAAGCCTGCAACATGCAGACCTAGGCACCGGCTAGTAGTCAGCTAATAGTTCAGAGTGCGCCAAATATTTTGTTTGGGGATAATAAGCCCCTCGCAAAATACAATGATTTTCAATTTTCTAGAGATTAAGCCCTCCGCAAAACTTATGTGTTTTTCAAAAAAAATATATAATTGATCAAATCAAATATAATAATTAAAATAAAAATATAATTATATAATTTAAATTAAAAAGTAAATATAATTTAAATTAAAACATAATTAATATAATACATATAGTTATAATAATTAATATTCAATAAAGCATAATAAAAATTAAAACAAAGCTCCATAAAAAATTACAATAATGTTTAAATGAAGTTCAAAATTGCTGTTAAAACATAAATTCTTCCATACAAATTAAAATAAACTTAAATATTCAAATTTAATTATTCTCTTGATCTTATTCCTCTTTCTCTTCAACAACTCCTCCATATCTATTAGTTCAAAATTCAAATTATACACATTAATACTTTTTTTAATATATATTTACTTGTTTTTAGTCTTAAACATATATAAACTATATATTTGTTTTTCAAATATTTTTACTTGTTTTTAGTCCTACACAAAACTACATACCTGTTTTTAAAATATATTTACTTTTTCTTAGTCTTAAACATATAAATTATACATGTATTTTAACAAAAAAATTAATATTTCTTTAGTCCTAAAGATAAACTATCTTCTTTTAATTTAGAAATATAAAATATCTTTACTTTAAAAAATAAACATACTATTTTTATATAAATATAAATTTTTTAAAGTATAAATTATTTTTATTAGAATATATATTTGTAAGGGTTTTTTGAAAATTTATACACTAAAGCACACAAATTTGTGAGGGGTTTTATATTAATATCCCACTATTTCATATACTGTTTTTTAAACATATTGTTTTTATATACTATAAACTATAAAAAATATATATACTATTTTAATTTTTTTTAAAATACAAAATATATATGCTATTTTTTAAAACTTATTGTTTTTATATACTGTTTATATATATATATATATATATATATATATATATATATATATATATATATATATATATATATATATATATATATATATATATATATATATATATATATAGACACACACTATTTTAATTTTAAAAAATAAATAATATATATATACTGTTTTTTTATATACTATTTTAAACTATACATAGTATATATACTTTTTTTTTTATATACTGTTTTTTAAATATATTATTTTTATATATTCTTGTTATATATATACTACAAACTATATATACTACAAACTATATATATATATATATATATATATATATATATATATATATATATATATATATATATATATATATATATATATAAATATATATATATATATATATATATATATATATATATATATATATATATATATATATATATATATATATATATATAAATATATATATATATATATATATATATATATATATATATATATATATATATATATATTTATATATATATATATATATATATATATATATATAAATATATATATATATATATATATATATATATATATATATTTATATATATATATATATTTATATATATATATATATATATATATATATATAAATATATATATATATATATATATATATATATATATATATATATATATATATATATATATATATATATATATATATATATATATATAAATATATATATATATATATATATATATATATATATATATATATATATATATATATATATATATATATATATATATATATATATATATATATATATATATATAGGGTTAAATGGCTTTCGCCCCCCCCAGCAATAGTAGCGAGATTTGATTTTCCCCCTATTAAAAAAAAATTTAGTCTTCGCCCCTTAGAAAAAAAGATTCTGTTTTCAGACACCCCCTATTCCATGTTTGCTGACTGGGCTGGGAAAATCTTGCTGACTGGCCTGCCACGTCATTTTTTTAATAGTTTTTTTATATATTATATTTTTTATATTTTTTATTTTTTTAAAATTATTTCTATTAACATTTTTTAAAATTATTATTTTTTTACTTCTTTTATATATTATATTTTTTTACTTTTTGTATAAATCTCTTTTACGTTTTTTCTAATTATTTATATTCATATTTTTTTATGAATTATTTTTTTTAAATTATAAAAATATCAGTTTGGGACTATACCCATTTATGATGCAATAGTTGCCCATTAAATAAGCTTGTTTACAATTTATTAACACTAATGTGCTTTGGCTTTATAAACACTCATATTGTGTTTGTGAAAAACAATGTGGGACTTTTAGCTATTGCAACATGCTGTCACCATCTTTGCAACTTGAAGCAAACCCACCATAACACCTTGAAGCAAACCCATCATTGTTTCATCACCCTTTGGCTTTTATGACTCTAAAATTTTGTGCATGAATTCCAACAATTTGAGTTGCTTTTTGAAGTGCACTGTGTGTTTGATCAGAACAATACACAACAAGTTTTCTGATATTTTCTTTTCCAATTTTAGAAAGCTTTTCATCTCTAGCAGCCAATAGTGTACACAAGATAGCCTCACATGTTGTACCTAACAAAACACCACCACCACCATCTTTAAAATTTGATGAAAAAATGAATGATTTTGGTTTAACATTTTTGCAAGCCAATTCATAACAATGGTTTCAAGCTCAGTTGCAGCAGATGGTGATAACCAATTGAATCCAACAACATTGAATCCATTGCTTAACATTTCATCTACAAAGCCTGCTATGCTACCACTACTAGGGAAGTAAGCATTATATGCTGTTGAACATCTTCAAGGATTGATTCAATGGATTCTGGTTCAAATGGAGGCGAGGATGGAAGTTTTTTGGCAAGGTAACCAGGCTGTACTTTGCTTAAAACAGGATAGTTTTCAATGTTTTTGTAGTTTTCAATGGCTATGAAGATTGTGCAGCTTGCAATAATGAAATGAAGCTCTATGTATTTGCTTAGTTTGGTTGAAAACCATAGGCTTGATGGGTAGGATTTGAGAGAAGAAGAAGAGAGAAAATGGAGTTTGATATTTGGAGTTTTCTTGACTTGTCTCACTCTCTAATAGTCCCACATCATTTTTTTAAGAAAGCATATTAGTGTATATAAAGGTAAAAAACATATGATGTAATGACTTGAAAATAAACTTACAGCAAATGGGTCATAAGCCCATTATGTTACAAATTAAAATTTTGTTAAAATAATTTCTAAATTTAAAAATAATTAAAAAAATATTTATAATTCCACGTCAGCATCTAATACACAGTCATCAACATATCATATGCCAAGTGTGAAGATTCCCTGGCCAATACACATTCATCAACATATCATATGCCAAGTGTGAAGATTCCCTGGCCACAATTTGGAATCTAGGTTTCTTAAGGGGCGAAGACTACATTTTTTTTTAATAGGGGGGAAAATCAAATCTCGCAACTATTGCAGGGGGGTAAAAGGTATTTAACCCATATATATATATATATATATATATATATATATATATATATATATATATATATATATATATATATATATATATATATATATATATATATATATTTTGTTTGTAGTATATTTTTAAAATATTAATAAAATATAAACTTTTTTTAAAAATATATGTACTGTATTTTTAAAATATATATACTGCTTTTTAAAAATATACAATATATATATATATATATATATATATATATATATATATATATATATATATATATATATATATATATATATTGTTTGTAGTATATTTTAAAAATATTAATAAAATATAAACTTTTTTTTAAAATATATGTACTGTATTTTTAAAATATATATACTGCTTTTTAAAAATATACAATATATATATATATATATATATATATATATATATATATATATATATATATATATATATATATATATATATATATATATATATATATATATATACTATTTTTACTTTTTTTTTAGTTAGTTTTAAAAAAATATCAATAAATATACTCTATATAATAATTAATTTAAAAATAATTTTTTCCTCAACAGTTTATATTGTAACACAACCCAAAAACACAAAAAATAAATATATACACAAAATATATATACTGCTTCAACATATTATATATAAAAAATAAAAAATAATTAATGTGTACCTGAAATTGATGAACAAATTATGGTATTTCTTGATGTTTAACTCCAAAATCTTGCTCTTTTTAAATAAGCCAATTGATACATGAAAAAAAAAAAATAAAACAAAATTAAGATTACAAACTAACTCTAAAAATAAATTAAACACATAACAAAATCATTTGATATATTTACCGGAAAAATTATTGATATAATATTGTGAAACAATGGAAATTTAGGTATTAGTTGAGAGGAAGAAGAAGGATAGCCGAATAGAGAGGAGAAAATGGGTTTGCATTTGTTTTCATTCAATTAATACATAAAGTGAAGCGGTGGAGTGGTTGAACAGATTTATTGTGCATGATTATTTCCGATGGATCTCCCCTTGCAAAAGAAACGGTCAACACGCGCATGGGGTTGCCTTTCGCTAAATGCAGCCTCTACGCGCAGTCTCCTTATTGTTGTGAGTTGATAAAAACTGTCTATGTGGAGTTGGGTAGCCCCTCGCTAAAGTCATGGAGGAATATTGCCTAGGGTGACCCATCGCAAAATATTGACAAAAATCTGCCAACGATTTGACTCTTTAGCGCAATTTCCTTTTGCCAGGGGCTCCTGTCGGAAATCATTTTTTTAAAATTTATATTTTCCCTTTTTCTTCTTTACGAGGGGTAAGCCCAAGCAATTTTGCTTTTTTCATATTTGAATGTTGCGAGGGGCTTTACCCCAAACGACGTTATTTTTTTTCTTTGGGGTTTTACCTCTGGAAAATTCAAAGATTTCTTGTAGTAACGTATTATCATTTTTAAGTGAGTTTGAACTACTAGATTTAATTAGTAGATTTATTTAACATTTTATTGTATAATATTTTAATTTCTTAATAGTAATAGAAATTAATCAGTATTATCCAACGGTGTATTATTTTGAAATATATATATATATATATATATATATATAAACCTAACGAACAGTACAAGAAGTGCACAAATATCTCACCAAAGATCAAAAAGTGAGAGAAAATCCAATCCCAAAAGAATTGAATATCAAAAATATATATTGTTTGATATCAAACATCACTTAGGTTAAGAAGGAGCCAAAGTGGCCAAAGATACATCAACATCCTCAACAGAGGGCAAATTACCAATCCAAGTTCTATTTCCTAAGGATCTACCAGCACCAACCAAAAGGCGGGCATCAGAATTAAAAGTCCTGGTTAAGTACAACATAGAAGCATTCTTAAAAATTCCTAAGAGAATCCTGTAGTCCTCAACAATCAAGTCTAAAGCAGCATCGAAATCATTGTCATTCACGCAATCCATTATCCCTAAGGCATCAGAAAAGAAAAGTACTGAATCTATATGAAGATCCAAAGCCAATTAGATAGCGCATTGAATGTCAAGAAGCTCCACAGTAGCCAGATTTGCATGACTCGACATCTTTTTGCATGCTGCCAGAGCAATGTTTCTCGTTGGCCCTTTGATGACACACCCCAACGAAACAACACCATTGTCAAAACATCCAGCATCCGATTGTACAATCCAAAGTCCCTTAGGAATGAGACTTAACACGTTTTGCTTTGCACAGTTCTGTCCAGCCTGCCTAGAGTCATTAAATTCTAAAGATGCTTCATGGATTTATTAAGCCACGCCTTGCGGGTATAAAACTTTCTGATTGAAAACTAACACATTCCTAGTATTCTAGTTTTTCCACAACCCAAAGCCAATTACTTGAACAAACTTAGGCTCTTTCGACTTTAAAACACCCAACAACCAAACAACCTACTCACTAGCATCCGGAAGGCGCACCCCAAGGGGAGGGGAGAAGAAGACTCTCTTTGAAAATTCAAAACGGAGAAACACATGGTTGAAAGACTCGGGAAAACAATGACAAAAAGGGCAGGATGTATCAAGTTTAATACCTTTTTTCTCCAGATTGCACTTTGTTGGAAGGATATTATTAAGTAGCCTCCAAATGAAGTTCTTTGTCCTTTTTGGCAATGGTGCTTTCCACAGATATTTCCAAACCTCACTATCTTGCATAAAAGAAGATTCAGCCTTAGGATGATGCAGAAGTCTCCTCGAAAGATGATAGCCCGACTTTACCGAGTCCTCACCGTCCCTTTCGTAGTGCCAAATACGCTTGTCTTTCGGAGATCTAATTGAAATTGGAATACTTGCAATGTGATCCACGTCAATTGCACCAAAAAGATCTCTAAGGGTCTCCGTGTTCCACTTGCCTAAATCAACATCCATCAAACTAGATACCTTTGTGTCTGGCTCCAAGGAGTTGCACACAATAAACAGTTTAAAACCTGGGATATTTGGAATCCAGTTTTCACCAACAATGTTTACACTTTCCCCATTCTCTATGTGCCATCTTGTCCCAGTAAGGACCAAATCCTTTGCACTGTAGATGTTGCGCTAAGTATAGCTTGGTTTGAATCCAAGCCCAACCTTTTATCGGTACAAGTTGTGCTATGGAACTGGACCCCAAAATTCCAGGGGCCCCAATTTATTATTATTATCAAATAATAAATATTAAAAATAACAAAATAGAAAAATAAAATGAAAGAGTTTCTGCAATTTTATTTACTAGAAGTAAAATAATATTATACATAACTAGTTAATTGAGCCAAAGGCACACACAGAGAGAATGACAAGCGGTGGTGTTCTCCTGATGCTTTTAGAATTTATCTTTATAACTTTGCTACATTTTTTGTGTACATATTTCAAAATATATATTATATATTGAAAATATAGAATGGATATATATTAGAATAATTAATTTAATGTTTTGTTTATTATGCTCTTGAGTCAATGTTATTTAGTTATATTTTTGTTCAGTTTAATTTTATTCTTGAAATTATAATTTTTAATTTTCTTTTGATTATTAATTCTTAATCTTCTCTATTCAATAAAATTAATTTTTTTGTTATTAATATAATAATTTGATATAGGAACACAATTTTACAATGGGACTGAATTTTTTGATAAAAATACTTAATGAATTAATATTTATAACAGTTAAAAATGATATTTTGAAGACAATAAAATATAAAGATGTAATTGATGAATTTTATTTTATAAGTGTTTGGAGAAAGACTTTTTAAAGTAACTAAATTTTTTTTAAAATTTTATGAATAAAATTATATTATTAGTTTAAAGTTTAAACAATACTTTGAATTTTTTGTGGCTCATTTAGTTAATCTATAATTTTATTTTTAGTGCGTCAATTTTAGTTTTAATTTTTTTTATTTTAAATTTAGGCCTATTTTTAAAGTTAGAACCGGGTTTCCTAATTCATTGGGTCGGCCCTGTTTGAATCCTAAACCTCCTTCAGAGATACTGTTTCTTGGATAGTACCTCCCCTTGAAAAATCTTTCAAATAGGGAACCGTTACTCTGCATTAATCTCCAGAATTGCTTACCGAGGAAGTTGCTATTAAAATCCTTAATGCCTCTAAAGCCCATTCCTCTGTCGCCTTTAGCTTTTTCCAATCTCTCTAAACTCATCTAGTGTATCTTTCTCTCCCCATAGTTTGATCCCACCAAAATCTTGACAACATCGACTCAATCTCTTTGCAACAACTGTCTGGGATCCGGTAGTAACTCATAATATATGTCAGGATAGCTTGTGCCACGACCTTAATAAGCACCTCCTTACCAGCCCTAGATAGGAACTTTTCTTTCCACCCCTTTACTTTCTTCCACACCCTCTCAATGAACAAGGAGAACACTTCTTTTTTTATCTAAAATATATATTAAAAGATACACAATGAAGCTAACGAATAGTATAAGAAGTGCACTAAAAGCTCACCAAAGATCAAAAAGTGAGAGAAACTCCAATCCCAAAAGAATTGAATATCAAAAATAAAAAACCTAAATAATTTTGCAGGAATGTCAGATAAAAAGAAAAGTTATCCAAGGCATTTATCTTAAGATTTCATGCTTATAGGAATATATGGTTCAAATAAAAGAGAACTAAGTTTGGTTTCGAAAAGAACCAATGGAAACAAGTCCTTTAAAGTTTATTCTTTTGTTTCATAAAAGAGATACTTCGTTTGGTAAACGATAAAATCATGATTATTCTTCTAACAATTGCTAAAATATTTCACCTTCATTTATTTATTTTCTTCTAATTGTTTGATGAAAATGGAGTTTTGAGCCAAAAGGGGTCAGAAATCAAAAGGGAGAGGTCCCAAAAGCAAACTAGGCCCTAAAACTCTTTTCAAGCCTAAAAGAATCAAGGAGCTCAAAACTTGTGTCTCTTAATAAATTAAACGTAAAAATTAATTGATTATAAGTCTATTTATTTTAAGATTTGGTGCATATAATCGATTAAGCACCAAATCTAATCGATTAGAAAATCAAATCAATAATAAATCTCTGAGGGAAATCTACTTTTCAATCATCCTTAATGAAAAATTAATCAATATTGATAATTTAATCGATTAAGACCAACATTTAGTCGATTAAAAGATTGAAAATAATAGCTCTGATGAAAGATCAACCAGCTCTGAAAATAGATCAATCGGCTAGGATGAAAGATCAATCAGCGGTGAAATTTTTTGTTTTAGCCAGATCCTAATCGATTACTTATTGGATATAAAAAGTTACGCTCCTTCTTATTTTCTCTTCATATCAAAATATTTTCTTCACTTGCTCGCCTTCTTGTGTTACTACTTTTTTGCTTGTTATCATCATTGTCAAAATGGCACCCTCTTGGGCTCTCTATTTTGGAAGCACATCATTAAATGTCTATAAGTTCAACAATTTTGCTCTCAAATTCAAGAGGATTTCCACCACAAATATTTTCCTAATTGTCATATTCTCAAATAGTTATACTATGATGGAAGTTATAATAGGAGGTTCGGTCCCTTAACATTTATACTTCAAGCAAGAGTAAAAAACTTTGTCTATGACAAAGCATAAAAGATCCCAGATTAATCAAGATGTTTTATGCAAGTCTTAATTTAACAAAGGGATACTCAAATCAGATATTTAAAACACTCATATGTCCATGTCTTTATTGAGGAGTTTGTGAATCTTTGTAATTTACATATTTATGGAAACCTCTACTCAATTAATGCTTTATAAGGTGTTATAAATTTAAATCTTCTCCTTGGTGCTTAATCCCTCCTAACTAATATTCAAGCATGTCATAGTTTTCCTATTGATGCAAAGTATATGAAAGCACATTTAAGTTTCATTATCCATTTGGTATCATATGTGCTATTTTGAAGGAAATCCAACCATGATGACTATTTGAGGAACATTGTTGTGATCACTTGGCTACTAACCCTACATATTGAAACCAACTAGGAATTTGGGGTGATTCAACATATGGTGGAATCCAAAAGAAGGACTAGCGCAAGATTACCTTATGGGGGATTAATCACGAAAATCTTAAATCATGTTAGAATCGTATTATAAGGATAAACGTCATATTCATCATGTTTGATTATTGGAAAGAAATTCTTAAAGAAGATATAGTCGAGATACAACCATGGGACCTTGGAATATGATCCAGCAAACATGGAAGTATTTGATTAGGAGATTCCTTGTATTCCTTAAACAGAAGCCTCGATGTCATCCATTATTACAAGCCCCTAAGAAAACAATAGGCTACTCATTCGAGTCAAATGCAAAAAAATGATATTTGAATCAAGTTGGAGAGTGATTTGAAACAAGATGAAAAAAATCCAAATTTTGCTAGATATATTCGATTCATGACTCGAGTCAAGTTATTCGATTCAAGACAGTCTACAAATTGAGTCATGTTTCTTGTAATAAATTCCAAAATGAAAATTTCTTTCATGATTCGAGTTAAACCAAATCGTGATTCGAGTCAAAGTACCTTATGAGTTGAGTCATGTATGGTCTTGATTCGAATCACACATTTAGCTCTAAATTCCAATTTTTATAACTTATGGTTTGAGTCAAGCTTTGCATAATTTGAATCATGCTTGTATGGAAATCTTTATTCAAGTCACAAGCTTGTGATTCAAACCATCCTGGGTTGAATTTTGTCAAATGCTTAATTTTAAAGCATTATATGTGATTTTAACCTATGAGAGAATTAGGGAAAATTGTGAGGGACTCAAAATACAATCAAATATGATGCTCTTCTTTGGCTTGAGTAACTGCTATTTGGTTCTCTTCTCTAACTTAAGCAACAACTTCTTGATGGTCATCTCTAATTTGTGCATTATTAACTACTTGAGCAACATACTCGTCAAGATAAGATTATACTGTGGGGTGGGTTAACCTCTTACCAATAGCATTATGTTGCACCCCAAAATTTGTCCTCTTCTTTCAATATTAATTTGCTTGTGTTTCATTATCATATGAATTCATACATTGAGATGGGATCAAGGTGCTTATATGCTCAGTGGCTTCATCAAGCTATAGAAGATGGTTGTTTCGCCAATCAATCCGAGGAGGATCCATTATCCTCATTCTTTTGATAAATTCAAGAAGCATCCGGGCTTTCAGTGGCCAAAGTGCGTTCAATGTGTTTCCCCAGGCTACTTAATCAGTGATTTATCGAGTCCTTATCATGTTAAGCTCTCATATGTTCCAACATACCTCAGATTGCAAGAAAAATCAAGCGTTTCAGTTGATTCAAAATAGTTTGACCTGAAATTCATTATTTCATGGTTTGAGTTCAGAAGTGCATAACTTTTTCATAGTTCAACATTTTTAAGTGGTTCTTTGGGCATGTGAATCTCCTTGACATCCTCTCCAACTCATCAGTTTAGGTCAAGAGCCCATTTGGTACAGAAGACCTCCAAAAATGCAAATACTTTGGATATTTTATGGTAAAGCAGATTGTTAATCCACTGTTTTTCAATATTGCGAAAATCATAACTCTCAACTTTTCACATTTCAGGACGGTTCTTGTGGCACAATTTCACAAATTTCGTCATCTACAAATTTTCTTTAAGATTCAATTTCGAATTATGATCAGAAAGTTTTGGTCTATGGCTTGCTTATTAAATTGAACACGAAAATATGACGAAAAAGCTGCACAACCAAATTTAACATGAAAAATGCAAGGGAAATTGGCTCCGAAAACCATATTTTCCAAGTTTAATTGCCAAACAAAGACTTAAGCCTATTTTTATTTATTGTTTTCACTTCAATTTGATAAGTGATTTCGTCATTTCTATAAATTCACTCTCAAAGCTCTCAAACTCTCAAGCAAAACTCTTTGTAAAGTACGATCAACTTTCCGACGAAGCTCCGCCAAAATCCGACGAAGCTCCGACTGCTACCGACGCACCACTGTCGGCCAACCAGAATCCGACCGACGCGCCCCCCTCCACGGCCAGCCAGAGCACCGCGCGACTCCCTCCCTCGCTGGAACCACTGCACAACCTCCCTCCTCCAGCTGAAGTTGATCACACCATCCTCCCCCTCCGTGAAGCTCCGTCTGCGTGCCTCTTTCTCCCTCTAATCAAACTTCCTTCTCTAGTTAACTTCTCTTTTTTTTCTGATATTTTGGATACAAATTCATATCAATTCTGTATGTTTTTGTCATCATCAAAAAGGGGGAGATTGTTAGAACATGAAATGTCCTAATCAATATTTCTAGTTTTGATGATAACATTATATATGAATTTTGTATAAGACAATGTGGTACTCTAATTATTCACGTTTTCCATTTCAAAAAAAGTCTAAAAGAGTATGCACAAAATCAGCATTCAGAAGCTCTAACCCATAAGATCTGAATGGCTAAATCAGAACATGATCTGGAAGGCATCAGAAGACGGCAATCAAAAGCAAGGCTCTGAAGATCTGATGGTATCACGCTCAGAGAACTTCCAAAGTCTGATGACTGAAGTTACAATCTGCACCAGCGCTGAAGACTCTGATATTCAAACGTCATTCTAAAAGTCTGAGTCCAGAAGCAAGTACAAGATGAAAAAGATACAACATCAAATCTGACTGACAAAAGGAACGTTAGAAGCTATAAAAAGCAAAGTCAACAAGAGCAGTGGAAACAAGACTCGAGGTAGTTGACAATAGAGTGAAACATTAAATGCGGTAGTGTACTATTCACGTAAAGCATTAAATGCTACTCAACAGTCACTTTCCTCACTGCCTATATAAGTGAAGCTCCGGATGCTAAAGAATTAGAGAACACACGCTAAGAGAACTTACGCTGTTAAAATTATCTCATAACATTTTCACACAAACAACAAAGAACTTCATCTTCAACCTCACAAATATTGTAACATCTTAGTGAGTGTTAGAACTTAATCTTGAGAGAAAATCACTTGGTGATTATAGCTTATTAAGAAGCACATTAATCTCTTGTAATATTGTTTACTATTTGAAGGATAGAAAAACACTTAGAAAGGGGGGGTTTGAATAAGTGTAGCTTTAAAAACTTGACAGATAAAAATAAATTGCACAGTTATTTTTATCCTGGTTCGTTGTTAACTAAACTACTCCAGTCCACCCCCGCAGAGATGATTTACCTCAACTGAGGATTTAATCCACTAATCGCACGGATTACAATGGTTCTCCACTTAGTCAGCAACTAAGTCTTCCAGAGTCTTCTGATCACACACTGATCACTCCAGGAACAACTGCTTAGATACCCTCTAAGACTTTCTAGAGTATTCTGATCCACACGATCACTCTAGTTACAACCTGCTTAGATAACCTCTAAGACTTCCTAGAGTATTCTGATCCACACGATCACTCTAGTTCCTTACAACTTAATGTAATCAATTCTAAGAGTATTACAATTGCTTCTTAAAAGCTATAATCACAAACTGTGATATTTCTCTTAACGTTTAAGCTTAATCTCACTAATATATTACAACAGCAATGTAGTGAGCTTTGATGAAGATGAAGATTCTGAGCTTTGAATAGAACAGAGTTTCAGCAAGTTAATGTGAGTTGTTTTTGTTCAGAATCGTTAACCTTGCTTCTCATCAGAACTTCATATTTATAGGCGTTGGAGAAGATGACCGTTGAGTGCATTTAATGCTTTGCGTGTTCCGTACAGCATCGCATTTAATGTTATACGCTTTTGTCAACTACCTCGAGCCTTGTTCACGCTGTGTCTACTGACGTTGCCTTTAATAGCTTTTAACGTTCCTTTTGTCAGTCAGCGTAGCTTGCCACTTGTACTTCCTTCTGATCTGATGTTTGTGAATACAACGTTTGAATATCATCAGAGTCAAACAGCTTGGTGCAAAGCATCTTCTGATCTTCTGACCTTGAAGTGCTTCTGTGCGTGATACCATCAGAACTTCAGTGCTTCTGATCTCATGTTCTTCTGATGCTTCCATAGACCCATGTTCTGATTCTGCTTCGACCATCTTCTGATGTCTTGCCAGACCATGTTCTGATGTTGCATGCTGAACCCTTTGAGACAAAGCTTCTGAGCGCTGAATTATGCATACTCTTTATATATTTCCTGAAAAGGAAATTGCATTGGATTAGAGTACCATATTATCTAAAGCAAAATTCATATTATTGTTATCATCAAAACTAAGATAATTGATCAGAACAAATCTTGTTCTAACAATCTCCCCCTTTTTGATGATGACAAAAACATATATAAATGATATGAATTTGCGATCAGAAAGAGCAGACGGCAAAAGACAAATTACACAGCTATAGCATAAGCATATGAATATGTCTCCCCCTGAGATTAACAATCTCCCCCTGAGATAAATAATCTCCCCCTGAAATAAATACTCGAAGAACTTTAATAAAAGACTTCCCTGATTATTTCGGTAGAGACGATCACATAAGCTTCTGTCTTCAGAGAATTCATAGCTTCTGACTTCTGCTTCCATTGGACAGCTTCAGAACTAGAATTTCTTTAGATCCCTAGAACACTCACAGCTTCTGATTCCTGCTTCCATCTAGGACAGCTTCAGAACTTGAATTTCTTTGATCTTCAGAACAATCACAGCTTCTGATTTCTGCTTCCATTTAGGACAGCTTCAGAACTTGAATTTCTTTGATCTTCAGAACATTCACAGCTTCTGATTTCTGCTTCCATTTAGGACAGCTTCAGAACTTGAGTTTTCTGGATCTTTAGAACATTCACAGCTTCTGATTTCTGCTTCCCTCGGATAGCTTCAGAGCTTTGAATTTCTACCATCATCACTTCATGCTAGATTTGTATCAGAACATTGTTGAATGTACTAGAGCATCATCAGAGCATCTCTACATCCTGAAATGTTACAGAACAAAACTAAACGACAAAAGTCAGCATGAACGAGTCAGAACATAAAATGTATATTCGAACACATGATATGTATCAGAGCCATATAGGCTAAAATAATGTATCAGAGCAAATAGAATTTTGTCAGAGCAAATAGACAAATATGGATCAAATTCTATTATCAGTGCTTCTGATTCATTCTTCTTTCTTGCTTCTGATTTCTGAAGCTTGACAGCACTTAGCTTGCTTCAGTTTCCATGAGCTTATTCTTTTTACAGAATAACACTTCTTATGGTTTTGCTTCTTGTGTTTGCTTTGAAGATTCTCTTCACTTCTTTATACCTGCAAAACACTTAAACCATATAGAACTTGCAGTTCTTGTTAGTAAATGTGTGGGAGCTTTACCCAGCAACTGATAGATTAATCAAATCATTTATCATTTATCTTCTCCCCCTTTTTGTCATAACATCAAAAAGAATATTTAAAAGATTCAGATGCAAAGCAAGAGACAAAAGGAAAGAAACACACATAACTTTTCATTGATTTCAACAAGAAAGATTACAAGAGAGGAATGCAGGAAAACAGATGCAACAAGGAAAGAAAACTACAAAGACCAAAGGACTAAGATCCTAGCCTACGCAAAATCCGCGCCAGAACATCATGAATCCCGTCAGTGCTTGTAGCTTGCTGTTGAAAGTATTTGTGGGTAAATATTTTCTGTAATATATCGTATCCACAGGGATTGGTTAATATCACTGCCGTTCTATAGTTGTTTATTTTGAGTGAAGAAATTTGGTTTGGTTTGTTTTATACTAATAATAATATCAAAAGCAAATAATAAAATAAAAGCAAGTAAAGGACTTTGTGTTAACAATTAAAGAAAGATGTTGAGTCTTTAGGGTTCATCAACCTAATCCTATACAATTATCAATTAATTCTCAATAGAACAATCCTTTGAATCATTATCTTCACTTATCCTCAAATAAGATTCCATGTCTGCAAATCAAATTAGATAACTTTTACCGATATGAGATTCGATCTCTCCAAATCACAATAACGATAATAGTAATTAAGAACGATAATTATGAAAACCCAATTACAATTCCATCTCTGCAAATTGCAATTGAATCAATATAGTAACCTAGGGCAAAAGTTAAATCCTTTCTTTCGATCAAAGATTCAACAATGATGTAAATTAAAAGCAAGGTTTCTTATTGATAATAAATCCAAACAATTGTTCACAGGAATTAATCAATGGTAATGTATATTCATAGGTTAACTACTACCTTAGACTCAACAAGAGGGATTTAGCTCTCCATAGACATGAAGAACATACAAAGATTAATGGAAGAATTCATCTTCATCAAAGGAATGTCTTCGCTTGATAGAGAATTGGTCTTCAATTGATGATTGTGGCTGCACCTTCAGATTGCTCTCCTAATTTCGCTCTTCACAAAAGTGGTCTTTCTCTTGGAAGCTAGGGCTTTTAAATAGAAGTTTTGGGCTTTTAACGCCGAGGCCGCGGCGCGGCAACGGGCTGGCGCGGCGCGCCTCTCAAACAGAAGTATTTTCGCGGCGCGCCTAGGAACTCTCGCGGCGCGCCCTTTGCACTTTCCATCTTTTTCTTCAGCCTTTGAGACTTCCAGCTTTCTTTCCTCCTCATATTCTTCTTAAGTTCTTATTCAGCTCCAAACCTGCAACAATAACACCCACAAGTGATTCGATTTGCTTTACACATGAACTAAACTTATTCAGTTCAATTCTTAATAAAAACCTATGGATTCATCACATTTTTGCATTGGTTTAGAGAAGAAATCACTTATATTAACACATGAATTTACCATTAATTTACTCCTAACAAACTCTCCCCAACTTAGAGTTTTGTTTGTCCCTAAACAAAATTACTTACCTCCAGCAAAGTTTACTGACAATCAAGCAACAAGTTTTTCAAAAAGGGTTTTCTCAAGTGGTTCAATCCAGTAACTAAGTCAAATACTCCTCTTCTACCTGCAAACTCAGAATATACACATGAAACAAACGTTGAAAGCAAATTACCTCCAGAAGTTCAAAACACTACACAATTGTAATTGAATCAGCACTAATCACTCTCATCAAAAAGTATGATGAATAAAAGAGGGGTTAAACACTCATCCAAACAATTAAATCAACAAAGATCCATATCATACGTTCACCAAATTGCTCGCATCAAGTCTTGTGGAATCTGAGAATCAGAAGGTCTTTCTATGGTTGTAATGTGGTTTAGATTCAAAGAAAAGAAGATAATCAAGGGTTGTTCCTAATATAGGGAAGCATCCAATTCATAACTTATTTCTTTTTCTCTAAAACTCTACTTCCTTTACCTGTCCATCTTTTTTCATTCGTAGCTTGTTTTTTTCTTTTTCACTTTGTTTTTTTTCAGCAACCGTTATATTCTAACGTTGTTACTTCTCTCTTTTTTTTTTCAAGCTACGACTTCTTTTATCTTTCACCGATTACCATAAGTACTTACTCTTATTTTGAATGTGACTCTCCCCAACTTGGAGATCAACCTGTATTCAGATTATATGAATGCTCCCCTACTTTCTAAAAAGGTCAAAGAGAAAACACATCACCAAATTTTATGGTTGATGGTCCAAAACAAAACGTTTTATTGAGATCAAACTCACCAGCTATTTCCTTGGTGCATATTATGATACTTACCTTGACCTCAGGCCCAAAGAATGGTTAGCAAAGGATCACACTCTCACAGAAGCAAATAATTTTTACGGTGGAGTTGGCTCAAAGAACTCTCAAATTCAAACAATTGCCTAAATCACTTCCACAGATTTCCACAGACGATGCAACAACCGGTTTAGCATGATACAAACAAGTCAAAGCAATTGATGGTCTCCTGCATATAGTAAACAATGGAAAGCTTTCCTCACAATGGTTAAGGCTAAGCCGATCCAACAAACAATGTACCATAAAGAACTTCTGACAGTATTTACTAACACCTTAAGTTTCATTGCACACATTAAGAGTTTGAGTTCAAAAATTCATACCTGCTTTGTTACTTATTGAAAAAGAAAGTGAAAGTGAAAAATTTTTGAACATTCACTTCCTACCACTTTTCATACATGTTGCTTCCTTGTTGATACTTCGCTTGAGATTCTCGCTTTGTTATGGGACTACTTACTCTAACTGGGCGTACATAACCGACATAAAAGCATAAAATTGAAAAAAAAATGCAAAAGAGTAAATCCACCCCCAAACTTGAACTAAACATTGACCTCAATGTTTCAGGACAAGCCCGGGAGGGTTGACTCACAGAGGGTATTGCAATATCAATTGCCTCTTCCTAGCTCTCACCAGAAAGGTTCCCTTATTATTTCCTGAAATAAAATAGACAAAAATAAAACATTAGAAGTGTGGGTTACCTCCCACAAAGTGCTTCGTTTAACGTCGCATGGCTCGACGGTCCATTACCCCTTGTTTTATGGAGGGTGTTTCCTTTTCCAACACTCGCTACTTTGTACTTCCATACCCACAAACTCATGAAGATAAAAAGCCTGGATAGCTTTTCTCTTCACTTTATCTTCCCCATTCTTATCACTCTCCTTAGCCCTCTTAGGACTTTTGACATCATCATATTTTGGTCTCATTGGAGAAGATATGTTAGAGACTTTTTCTTGGAGTTTTTTGAGCTTTTTGCCTTCTTGTGCACCTTCCGGTGTACCAGTTGAATTTTTCTCATTTACCCCTGACCTATGTTTCTTGACTCCTAACATCTTCAAGGTTACTTCTTCATCAAATGATTTTAGCGTTAGCGTCCCCTTTTCAATGTCAAAATTACAGCGTCCTGTCGACAAAAAGGGTCTCCCAAGAAGGATCGGAGTTTCTTCATCTTCCGGAATGTCCATGATGTGGAAGTCAACAGGAAAAACAAACTTATCAACTTCTACTAGTACATCTTCCGCTATTCCATAAGATTTCTTAGTAGTGTGATCGGCGAACCGTAATTGCGACTTACTTTCACTAATCTTGTCTAATTCAAGCTTTTTGAAAATGGATAAAGGCATTAAACTCACACTAGAGCCAGAGTCGAGAAGTACCTTTTTAAATGATATATTCTTGATAGTGCATGGTATTGCCACCGCCCCAGGGTCTTTTCTCTTAATTGGGATCTTTCTTGCTGCAGCGACTATACTACACTTCTCGATTGCAATTTTTGGTTCTCCTTCTAGTGGTCTTTTTTTCACCGACACCTCTTTCATAAATTTCTTATACACAGGCACGTGTTCCAGTGCTTCAAAGAAAGATAAATTCACTTCTAACTTTTTGAACAAGGACGTAAACTTCCGAATGTCTTTCTCTTTTGAATCCTTCTTTGTCAGTCGTAAAAGGAGGGGTGGTTCAATCACTTGTTCAACATCTTTCTTATTTTTTTCTTCAACTGGTTTCATTGGTAGTGTTACAACCTCTGGCTCTTTTAGGTTCTCTCTTATTTCCAGATCGACCTCCATCGCTATAGGGTCACCTAGCTCCTCTTTCTCTTTTTCCGATTCTAAACCCTTTTGACTCCTTGTTGTAACAGCATTAATTTTCTCTTGGTCTTGCGGTTTTTTCACGGTTGAGTTTGGCAAGGCTCCTTGTGTTTGTAGAGTAAGCTGATGTGTTATTTGCCCCACTTGAGTTTGCAGATTTTTAATTGCAGCTTCCTGGTTCTTCTGATTTATCACTGATGTTTGAATGAATTGATTCACTGTCTCCTCTAACTTGGATTGTCCTCCTTGCTGTTGTTGTGGTGGTTGAGTGTATGGTTGGAATGCTTGTTGTTGATACCCTTGATTCGGTGGCCTTTGTTGATACCCTTGATTGTTATATCTTGGTGGATAACCTTGTTGGTATGGCTGATTCTGATATTGATTCTGCCTTTGTCCTTGGTTATTGTTCATGTAGTTCACTTCTTCTTCTTGCACTGGTGGACAGAATCCTGTTTGATGATCTCCCTTGCACAATTCGCATTTAGCAACTTGATATGAATTAGATACCCAGTTCAGCTCCTTGATCTGTTGTGGTAATTTAGACATTTGTTGTGTCAAAAGTTCCACTTGTGAAGTTAGCAATTTGTTCTGAGCAAGTAGAGCATCACTGTTGTTCAACTCTAACATTCCGGGTTTCTTATCTCTTACCGTTCGATCATGATTGCCTTGACGATCATTTAGAGCCATTCGCTCTATTATCTGAGTAGCTTCTTCAGGTGTTTTGGACATGAGAGAACCACCAGCTGTGGCGTCCAAAAGTGTCTTGTTTGTAGCTGTGAGACCGTTACGGAACATATGGATTTGGTCAACGTCTGAAAAACCGTGTCCTTTGCACTTTCTCAACATAGCTTTATACCTTTCCCATGCTTCATTCAAAGATTCATTACTACCTTGAGAAAATACTGCTATTGCTGTTTTTGCTTCGAAGAATCGGTTTTGAGAGTAAAACCTTTCCAGAAATTTTTCTTCCAATGTGTTCCAATTTGTCATCACTACCTCGGGTTGATCCAGATACCAATCCTTTGCCTTAGATAGCAAAGAGTGTGGGAACAACCTCTTAAATAATGCTTCCTCATCAGCTTGAGCGACACCCGTAGTACCCGCTAACTCATAGAATCGAGTAAGATGCGTGTACGGGTCTTCATGGTCCAATCCGGCGAAAGGACTTGCACAAATCAATTGTATGATGCCGGTCTTCAGTTCTGTCGGTCGCCCGTTGGCGGCAGTTCTCGCGAACTGAGGATTGAGTCTTGGACTATTAGCACATGGACCATTAGCAGCCATGTTGCCAACAGTAGGTTGTATAAAAACTTCCGGTTCTTCCTCCGTGAATAGTTCGTGAAAGAAGAATCCTTCTTGCGACTCGTCAATGGTTTCAAGTTGTTGTTGTTGTGACGATGTCGCGGTTGCGTTGTCTCTTGCTTTTGCTATGTTCGCTCTTTTTCGTGCTTTGCTATTTAACCTCCTAGCGGTCCTTTCGATCTCGGGATCAAAAAGAAGTTGATCGCTAGAAACTTTGCTGCGCATACACAATCTTCTGCAAAACTAGCAAACATGTGAAACAACCAAATAGAGAAAATAAAAATTAACTCAAAATAAGAACTATTGCAATGCATGCAATATTGACACCAATCCCCGGCAACGGCGCCAATTTGTTGAAAGTATTTGTGGGTAAATATTTTCTGTAATATATCGTATCCACAGGGATTGGTTAATATCACTGCCGTTCTATAGTTGTTTATTTTGAGTGAAGAAATTTGGTTTGGTTTGTTTTATACTAATAATAATATCAAAAGCAAATAATAAAATAAAAGCAAGTAAAGGACTTTGTGTTAACAATTAAAGAAAGATGTTGAGTCTTTAGGGTTCATCAACCTAATCCTATACAATTATCAATTAATTCTCAATAGAACAATCCTTTGAATCATTATCTTCACTTATCCTCAAATAAGATTCCATGTCTGCAAATCAAATTAGATAACTTTTACCGATATGAGATTCGATCTCTCCAAATCACAATAACGATAATAGTAATTAAGAACGATAATTATGAAAACCCAATTACAATTCCATCTCTGCAAATTGCAATTGAATCAATATAGTAACCTAGGGCAAAAGTTAAATCCTTTCTTTCGATCAAAGATTCAACAATGATGTAAATTAAAAGCAAGGTTTCTTATTGATAATAAATCCAAACAATTGTTCACAGGAATTAATCAATGGTAATGTATATTCATAGGTTAACTACTACCTTAGACTCAACAAGAGGGATTTAGCTCTCCATAGACATGAAGAACATACAAAGATTAATGGAAGAATTCATCTTCATCAAAGGAATGTCTTCGCTTGATAGAGAATTGGTCTTCAATTGATGATTGTGGCTGCACCTTCAGATTGCTCTCCTAATTTCGCTCTTCACAAAAGTGGTCTTTCTCTTGGAAGCTAGGGCTTTTAAATAGAAGTTTTGGGCTTTTAACGCCGAGGCCGCGGCGCGGCAACGGGCTGGCGCGGCGCGCCTCTCAAACAGAAGTATTTTCGCGGCGCGCCTAGGAACTATCGCGGCGCGCCCTTTGCACTTTCCATCTTTTTCTTCAGCCTTTGAGACTTCCAGCTTTCTTTCCTCCTCATATTCTTCTTAAGTTCTTATTCAGCTCCAAACCTGCAACAATAACACCCACAAGTGATTCGATTTGCTTTACACATGAACTAAACTTATTCAGTTCAATTCTTAATAAAAACCTATGGATTCATCACATTTTTGCATTGGTTTAGAGAAGAAATCACTTATATTAACACATGAATTTACCATTAATTTACTCCTAACACTTGCCTTGCCATGAAGGAGCGAAACTCAGCATTGGCTACTTCTTGCGCGTCCAAACGAGAAGCCAGCATAGCTTGATTCTGATGAAGAGCTTCCAAGGTCTCCATCAGAGCTGAGGTTTCACCAGAAGAAGAGGCACCTGAATTTCTGCCAAAAGGGACAGCAATCTCAGCAGGGTGATCTTCTGGAAGATCTTCAGCTTGTGCATCTTCCATTTCCTCATCTGAGTCTGACTCAGAAGTAGCCTTAGCATATTCTGGTTCAGGCAGCTCAGAAGTTCCAACTTCCAACGCTTGAAGAATAGCTGCTAGGTTTGTTGGAGGAGTAGGACCAGCAACTTCAGCAGGATAAACCACTACTGGAAAGACCATGTGAGGTGCTTTTTCAGAAGGGTTCATTCTGAAACAGTTGAACAGCCACTGAAAATCTCCAGTCAGCACAGGAAACCATGGTCTCCACACCACGATGTCTCTGCAGAGATTTTCTTCTTCCAACTCATCTGCTGGTATCTTCTCCTCAAGAACACTTCTGTTCCTGATGAGATGGTGATAGCTGCTTTCACCAACTTCCAACCGAAGACCACGAACACCAGGAGCTTCAGACATAATCCTTCTCTGAGTGTCTGTAGCCTTAGCCAGAAAATCCTGACGAAAGGTATCCCAAAGGTTGCTTGTAGCATACTCATCCAGATGGTTAAGGTGAGCAGCACCCAGAATCTCCAACCAGCCATTTACATCAGAATGTAAAAGTTCCAGAAATGATTGAGTGGTAGGGGTTGGAGGGTTGACAGTGAACCTGGAGTCGGGAAAAACAACACTATAGGGGTTAGGTGTTCTGGTGGGAAAAGGGTGTGAAAGAGATGAAGAAATATCTGATGGATGGGTTGAAGGAGAGGAGATATCAGATGGTGAAGAAGGTGGTTCCGAGAGGATGAATGAGGAGGAAGAGGTGGTGGAGGTCTGTGAAGAGGGAGGTGATTGAGGGGTACCGTCAAGGGGTTGATACACACGTCTAGAGTAATTTCCAGACATCATAGCTTCAAACGGGTTCACTTTGAGAGGGTCATAGGTGATCCTTACTCTTTTTGGTTTGGTTTCTGGTTCAGCAGTTGCCTTTCTCTTTTGTTTCCGATCATTATCTTGATTCCCAGAGCTTGACGATGGATTCATGATGAAGTTGCAGATATTGGAAACTGCTAGGGTTTATGATATGAATGCAAAGAGAGAGAACGAAAAAGAAACTGAATGCAAAGTGAGAGAAATATAAGAGGGAAAAGAAACGTTTGAAGAATATAAAAAGAAAACTGAAAGAGAGTAAATGATGAAAAGCATTTAATGTTACGTGACGTGAGGAGAGATAATAATTGAAGGATAGAAAAACACTTAGAAAGGGGGGGTTTGAATAAGTGTAGCTTTAAAAACTTGACAGATAAAAATAAATTGCACAGTTATTTTTATCCTGGTTCGTTGTTAACTAAACTACTCCAGTCCACCCCCGCAGAGATGATTTACCTCAACTGAGGATTTAATCCACTAATCGCACGGATTACAATGGTTTTCCACTTAGTCCGCAACTAAGTCTTCCAGAGTCTCCTGATCACACACTGATCACTCCAGGAACAACTGCTTAGATACCCTCTAAGACTTTTCTAGAGTCTACTGATCAACACGATCACTCTAGTTACAATCTGCTTAGTTCACTCCTAAGACTTTCCTAGAGTATTCTGATCAACACGATCACTCTAGTTCCTTACAACTTAATGTAATCAATTCTAAGAGTTTACAAATGCTTCTTAAAAGCGATAATCACAACTGTGATATTTCTCTTAACGTTTAAGCTTAATCTCACTAAAATATTACAACAGCAATGTAGTGAGCTTTGATGAAGATGAAGATTCTGAGTTTAGATTTGAACAGAGTTTCAGCAAGTTAATTTGAATTGTTTTGGTGCGGAAATCGTTAACCTTGCTTCTCATCAGAACTTCATATTTATAGGCGTTGGAGAAGATGACCGTTGAATGCATTTAATGCTTTGCGTGTTCCGTACAGCATCGCATTTAATGTTATACGCTTTTGTCAACTACCTCGAGCCTTGTTCACGCTGTGTCTACTGACGTAGCCTTTAATAGCTTTTAACGTTCCTTTTGTCAATCAGCGTAGCTTGCCACTTGTACTTTCTTCTGATCTGATGTTTGTGAATACAACGTTTGAATATCATCAGAGTCAAACAGCTTGGTGCATAGCATCTTCTGATCTTCTGACCTTGAAGTGCTTCTGAGCGTGATACCATCTTCTGAGCTTCAGTGCTTCTGATCTCTTGTTCTTCTGATGCTTCCATAGACCCATGTTCTGATTCTGCTTCGACCATCTTCTGATGTCTTGCCAGACCATGTTCTGATGTTGCATGCTGAACCCTTTGAGACAAAGCTTCTGAGCGCTGAATTATGCGTACTCTTTATATATATTTCCTGAAAGGGAAATTGCATTGGATTAGAGTACCATATTATCTTAAGCAAAATTCATATTATTGTTATCATCAAAACTAAGATAATTGATCAGAACAAATCTTGTTCTAACAATCTCCCCCTTTTTGATGATGACAAAAACATATATAAATGATATGAATTTGCGATCAGAAAGAACAGTCGGCAAAAGACAAATTACACAGCTATAGCATAAGCATATGAATATGTCTCCCCCTGAGATTAACAATCTCCCCCTGAGATAAATAATCTCCCCCTGAAATAAATACTCGAAGAACTTTAATAAAAGACTTCCCTGATTATTTCGGTAGAGACGATCATATAAGCTTCTTGTCTTCAGAGAATTTATAGCTTCTGACTTCTGCTTCCATAGGACAGCTTCAGAACTAGAATTTCCTTAGATCCCTAGAACACTCACAGCTTCTGATTCCTGCTTCCATCTAGGACAGCTTCAGAACTTGAATTTCTTTGATCTTCTGAACATTCACAGCTTCTGATTTCTGCTTCCATTCAGGACAGCTTCAGAACTTGAATTTCTTTGATCTTCTGAACATTCACAGCTTCTGATTTCTGCTTCCATTCAGGACAGCTTCAGAACTTGAGTTTTCTGGATCTTTAGAACATTCGCAGCTTCTGATTTCTGCTTCCCTCGGATAGCTTCAGAGCTTTGAATTTCTACCAACATCACTTCATGCTAGATTTGTATCAGAACATTGTTGAATGTACCAGAGCATCATCTGAGCATCTCTACATCCTGAAATGTTACAGAACAAAAACTAAACGACAAAAGTCAGCATGAACGAGTTAGAACATAAAATGTATGTTTGAACACATTATATGAATCAGAGCCATATAGGCTGAAATAATGTATCAGAGCAAATAATGTATCAGAGCCATAACATTATATGTATCAGAGCAAATAGAATTTTGTCAGAACAAATAGACAAATATAGATCAAATTCTATTATCAGTGCTTCTGATTCATTCTTCTTTCTTGCTTCTGATTTTCTGAAGCTTGATAGCACTCAGCTTGCTTCAGTTTCCATGGTTTTGCTTCTTGTGTTTGCTTTGAAGATTCTCTTCAGTATACCTGCAAAACACTTAAACCATATAGAACTTACAGTTCTTGTTAGTGAATGTGTGGGAGCTTTACCCAGCAACTGATAGATTTAATCAAATCATTTATCATTTATCTTTCTCCCCCTTTTTGTAATAACATCAAAAAGAATATTTCAAAAAAAAATTCAGATGCATAAAACGACAAAAAACGCTGGAAAGTAAAAGCAAGGAAACTTTTTCATTGAAAACTAAAAAGGATTACAAGAAAGGAATGCAGGAAAACAGATGCAACAAGGAAAGGAAACTACAAAGACCAAATCCTAGGACCCTAGCTAAGACAACGTCTGTGCCAGCATGCCATGAAGAAGTGAAACGCCTCATTGACTGCTTCTTGGGCTTTCAGGCGAGGGATCAGGGAGACTTGGTCCTGATGCAGATCTTCCACCATCTTTACCAGAGACAACATTCTCAGCGGGTGAAGATGAAGAGATTTCATCAGAAGAGATTAAGGGAGACGAAAGGTTAGATGAAGAGGAAGCCGAGTCTTGAAGGTCGAAAGATGAGGAAGAAGATGGAGATGATGGAGGGCTTTCACCAGGGGGATGAAACACACGTCTAGAATAGTTTCCAGACAACATTGCTTCGAAAGGATTCACCTTGAGAGGATCATAGGTGATTTTGATCTTTTTGGGTTTGGAAGGTGATGTTTCAACAGCTTTTCTTTTGTTGTTTTGATCATTTTCATGATTTCCTGGGCTTGATGAAGAGTTCATGATGGATTTGCAGAAACTGAACAGGTAGGGTTTGATATGAATGCAAAAAGATAGAGTGAATAGAGAAAATATGAGAGGGAAGGAGAAGTGTTTGAAGAGTATTTAAAAAGAAATAAGATGAAACGAATGATGACTAGCATTTAATGTTACGTGACGAGAGGAGAGATAATAAAGACAAATGAGGTGACTAGCACAGTTACCTATGGTCGGCGTCCCTTCAACTGCACGCACGTTTATCCATGAATAGTAACGACAGGTTTACCATCCCGAGATAAAACGTTACAGCTGTTTTGCTTTAAAAGAGGTTCTGAATCAACTTAGACAATGAAACGTTAGTAATAACCGAATCATAATTTCTAAAAGATTTTAATCAGAACTTCTGATATATAAAAAAATAATCCATTTTCATTTCAGAAGTTACTCATACATAAGAACTTCTCATCTTCTCATTCTGGGCATAAATCCATACTGATGTTCTTCAGAATGAACTTAAACCTATCTTCAGCCAGGGGTTTTGTAAAGATATCAGCCCATTGATGGTCTGTATCAACAAAGTTTAAAGATATAACACCCTTCTGAACATAGTCCCTTATGAAATGATGTTTTATCTCAATATGTTTAGCTTTTGAATGAAGAATAGGATTCTTAGATAAACATATAGCAGAAGTATTATCACAGAATATAGGAATGTTACTCTCAGATATCTGATAATCTTCTAACTGACTCTTCATCCAGAGCATCTGTGTACTACAACCAGCAACAGCAACATATTCTGCTTCTGTTGTTGATAGAGCAATAGTTGCTTGCTTCTTGCTATACCAAGAGATCAAATGACTTCCAAGAAATTGGCAACTTCCTGAAGTACTTTTTCTTTCAATTCTGTCTCCAGCATAGTCAGCATCGCAGAATCCTACTAAGTTGTATTCTTTAGATTTTCTGTAAACTAAGCCAACATTAGTAGTACCTTTCAGATACCTTAGAATTCTCTTAACAGCAGTTAAATGAGATTCTCTAGGATCTGATTGGAATCTAGCACACAAACAAACACTGAACAGAATGTCAGGTCTAGAAGCAGTCAAATATAGAAGAGATCCAATCATACCTCTGTATAACTTCTGATCTACCTTCTTACTTACCTCATCCTTACCTAGGATGCATGTTGGATGCATAGGAGTTTTGGCTTCTTTGCAGTCTAGAAGATTAAACTTCTTCAGAAGTTCCTTCACATACTTGGTTTGGTGAACATACGTTCCTTCTGATGTTTGATTTATTTGTATTCCGAGGAAATACTTGAGTTCTCCCATCATGCTCATTTCAAACTCAGCCTGCATAGACTTAGCAAACTCCTTTCCAAGTGTAGCATTAGATGTTCCAAAAATAATATCATCTACATATATTTGACAAATTAAAATATCCCTTTTAAAGGTTTTACAAAAGAGAGTAGTGTCCACTTTTCCTCTAGTGAAACCATTATCCAGAAGGAAAGAACTTAAGCGTTCATACCAAGCTCTGGGAGCCTGTTTCAATCCATACAATGATTTCTTAAGTTTAAAAACATGATTAGGAGACATAGAGTCTTCAAAACCAGGAGGTTGATGGACATAAACTTCTTCATCTATATAACCATTTAAGAAGGCACTCTTAACATCCATCTGATAAAGAGTGATGTTATGTTGAGTGGCAAATGAAATTAATAGACGAATAGATTCTAACCTGGCCACTGGTGCAAAGGTTTCTGTATAATCAATCCCTTCTTGCTGACTATAACCCTGAGCCACCAGTCTGGCTTTGTTCCTTACCACTTCACCTTTCTCACTGAGCTTGTTTCTGAAGACCCATTTTGTGCCAATTATATTGAATCCATCTGGTCTAGGAACAAGATCCCAAACATCATTCCTTGTAAACTGATTCAGTTCTTCTTGCATAGCAATTATCCAGTCTGGATCTTCTAGAGCATGATCAACAGAAGTTGGCTCGATCAAAGATACAAGACCTAATTGACAATCTGCATTGTTCTTAAGGAATGCTCTTGTTCTGATTGGATCATCCTTCTTTCCAAGAATGACATCTTCTGAGTGACCAGAGATGAGTCTGGATGATCTTCTGACAGATGGTTCTTCAGAAATGCTTAGATCCTCCAGAGAAGCTGATACTTGTTCTTCTGGTTCTTTGCTTCTGAGAAGCTCTGCTTCTGATGCGTTGCTTCTTGGCTCAACAACTTCTGATATATCAATATCACAATCTGCAAAATTATCAAACTGCTTTGGTTTTTCAGAACCAAGCTTATCATCAAACCTGATATTGATTGATTCTTCTACAACCAATGTTTCAGTATTGTATACTCTGTAGCCTTTTGAGCGTTCAGAATATCCAAGAAGGAAACATTTTTGTGCTTTGGAATCAAACTTACCAAGATGATCTTTAGTGTTCAGAATAAAGCATACACATCCAAAAGGATGGAAATATGAAATGTTGGGCTTTCTATTCTTCCACAATTCATAAGGAGTCTTATTTAGAATAGGTCTGATAGAGATTCTATTCTGAATATAGCAAGCAGTGTTTATTGCTTCTGCCCAGAAATGCTTAGCCATATTGGTTTCATTGATCATGGTTCTGGCCATTTCTTGCAGAGTCCTATTCTTTCGTTCTACAACCCCATTTTGCTGTGGAGTTCTAGGACAAGAGAAACCATGGGCAATACCATTTTCTTTGAAGAACTCTTCAAAGGATCTGTTCTCAAATTCACCACCATGATCACTTCTGACCTTTATGATTTTACACTCTTTTTCAGATTGAATCTGAATGCAGAAATCAAAGAACACTGAATGAGTCTCATCCTTGTGTTTTAAGAATTTTACCCATGTCCAGCGGCTATAATCATCTACGATGACTAATCCATATTTCTTCCCTCTGACAGATGCTGTTTTGACTGGGCCAAACAGATCAATGTGCAAGAGTTCTAATGGCCTTGAGGTAGAAACAACATTCTTTGACTTGAATGCAGGTTTGGAGAACTTGCCCTTCTGACATGCTTCACAAAGAGCATCTGATTTGAATTTCAGATTAGGGAGTCCTCTGACCAGATTCAGTTTGTTAATCTGAGAAATCTTTCTCAAACTAGCATGACCTAATCTTCTGTGCCAGACCCACTGCTCTTCAGAAACAGACATAAGACAGGTCACCTTCTGACTCATAAGATCTTGCAGATCTGTCTTATAAATGTTGTTCTTCCTCTTGCCTGTAAATAGGATTGAGCCATCCTTCTGATTTACAGCCTTGCAAGACTCTTGATTAAAGATTATATCATAACCATTGTCACTCAATTGACTGATAGATAAGAGGTTATGTGTTAATCCTTCTACAAGAAGTACATTAGAAATGAAAGGAGAGTTACCAGACTTTATAGTTCCAGAGCCAATTATCTTGCCCTTCTGATCTCCTCCAAACTTGACTTCTCCTCCAGACTTAAGCACCAGGTCTTGGAACATAGACCTTCTTCCTGTCATGTGTCGCGAGCATCCAGAGTCCAGGTACCATGACATGTTGTGCTTTGTCCTTTTTGCAGTCAAGGATATCTGCAATAGGAATAATCTTATCCTTAGGTACCCACATTTTCTTGGGTCCTTTCTTGTTAGATTTTCTCAAGTTCTGATTGAACTTGGGTTTCACATTGTAAGCAATAGGAGGAACAGCATGATAATTTTTAATGTGAGTTTCATGATATTTCCTAGGTTGTGTCACATGCCTTTTGGTGTGTGTTATGTGAAAACTTTGAGCATGTGAAGTGTGCCTAATATCATGGGAGTGGCCATACTTGAACTGATCATACAATGGCTTGTATGTAATTTTCATTTCATCAACAGGTTCAAGTTTGTATGGGGTTTCACCCTCAAAACCAATGCCAACTCTTTTGTTTCCAGACACAGCATATATCATAGAAGCTAGCTGACTTCTGCCAATACTTCTAGATAAGAACTTCCTGAAACTTAAATCATATTCTTTCAGAATATGGTTTAGACTAGGAATGGATTTTTCTGAATCAGAAGGAGATCCAACATTATTGGATAATTTTAAAAGTTTTTCTTTTAATTCAGAATTTTCCAACTCAAGCTTCTTTGTTTCAAATTCAAATTGCTTTTTCAGCTTTTTGTATTTGAGACTAATCTGAGACTTGAGTTCCAGTAGTTCAGTTAGACCGGAAACTAACTCATCTCTAGTAAGTTCAGAAAATACCTCTTCAGAATCTGATTCTGATGTAGATTCTGATTCGTCATCTTCTGTCGCCATCAGCGCACAGTTGGCCTGCTCATCTTCTGAATCATCTTCTGACTCATCCCAGGTTGCCATAAGACTTTTCTTCTTATGAAACTTCTTCTTGAGATTTTCCTTCTGAAGATTTGGACATTCATTCTTGTAGTGTCCAGGCTCATTGCATTCATAGCACATGACCTTCTTCTTGTCAAATCTTCTTCCATCAGAAGATTCTCCACGTTCAAATTTCTTTGAACTTCTGAAGCCTCTGAACTTCCTTTGCTTGGTCTTCCAGAGTTGATTTAGCCTTCTGGAGATCAGGGACAATTCATCTTCTTCTTCAGATTCTGATTCTTCAGGATCTTCTTCTCTAGCCTGAAAAGCGTTAGTGCATTTCTTGATATTGGATTTTAATGCAATAGACTTACCTTTCTTTTGAGGCTCATTTGCGTCCAACTCTATTTCATGACTTCTCAAGGCACTGATAAGCTCTTCCAGAGAGACTTCATTCAGATTCTTTGCAATCTTGAATGCAGTTACCATAGGACCCCATCTTCTGGGTAAGCTTCTGATGATCTTCTTTACGTGATCAGCCTTGGTGTATCCCTTGTCAAGAACTCTCAATCCAGCAGTAAGAATTTGAAATCTTGAAAACATCTTTTCAATGTCTTCATCATCCTCCACCTTGAAGGCTTCATACTTCTGGATTAAGGCTAGAGCTTTAGTCTCCTTGACTTGAGCATTTCCTTCATGAGTCATTTTCAAGGACTCATATATGTCATAGGCCGTTTCCCTGTTAGATATCTTCTCATACTCAGCATGAGAGATAGCATTCAGCAAAACAGTTCTGCATTTATGATGATTCCTGAAAAGCTTCTTTTGATCATCATTCATTTCTTGCCTTGACAGCTTTACGCCACTGGCATTTACTGGATGTTTGTAACCATCCATTAGAAGATCCCATAGATCACCATCTAGACCAAGAAAGTAACTTTCCAGTTTATCTTTCCAGTATTCAAAGTTTTCACCATCAAATACCGGCGGTCTAGTATAACCATTGTTACCGTTGTATTGCTCAGCAGAGCCAGATGTAGATGCAGGTGTAGGTGTAGACTTTTCACTTTCATCAACCATCTTTTACTGAAGCGTTTTTCTCTTCCTGAATCTTTTCTAAACACGGTTAAGTGCTTGCACCTTAGAACCGGCGCTCTGATGCCAATTGAAGGATAGAAAAACACTTAGAAAGGGGGGGTTTGAATAAGTGTAGCTTTAAAAACTTGACAGATAAAAATAAATTGCACAGTTATTTTTATCCTGGTTCGTTGTTAACTAAACTACTCCAGTCCACCCCCGCAGAGATGATTTACCTCAACTGAGGATTTAATCCACTAATCGCACGGATTACAATGGTTTTCCACTTAGTCCGCAACTAAGTCTTCCAGAGTCTCCTGATCACACACTGATCACTCCAGGAACAACTGCTTAGATACCCTCTAAGACTTTCTAGAGTATTCTGATCCACACGATCACTCTAGTTACAACCTGCTTAGATAACCTCTAAGACTTCCTAGAGTATTCTGATCCACACGATCACTCTAGTTCCTTACAACTTAATGTAATCAATTCTAAGAGTATTACAATTGCTTCTTAAAAGCTATAATCACAAACTGTGATATTTCTCTTAACGTTTAAGCTTAATCTCACTAAAATATTACAACAGCAATGTAGTGAGCTTTGATGAAGATGAAGATTCTGAGTTTAGATTTGAACAGAGTTTCAGCAAGTTAATTTGAATTGTTTTGGTGCGGAAATCGTTAACCTTGCTTCTCATCAGAACTTCATATTTATAGGCGTTGGAGAAGATGACCGTTGAATGCATTTAATGCTTTGCGTGTTCCGTACAGCATCGCATTTAATGTTATACGCTTTTGTCAACTACCTCGAGCCTTGTTCACGCTGTGTCTACTGACGTAGCCTTTAATAGCTTTTAACGTTCCTTTTGTCAGTCAGCGTAGCTTGCCACTTGTACTTTCTTCTGATCTGATGTTTGTGAATACAACGTTTGAATATCATCAGAGTCAAACAGCTTGGTGCATAGCATCTTCTGATATTCTGACCTTGAAGTGCTTCTGAGCGTGATACCATCTTCTGAGCTTCAGTGCTTCTGATCTCTTGTTCTTCTGATGCTTCCATAGACCCATGTTCTGATTCTGCTTCGACCATCTTCTGATGTCTTGCCAGACCATGTTCTGATGTTGCATGCTGAACCCTTTGAGACAAAACTTCTGAGCGCTGAATTATGCGTACTCTTTATATATATTTCCTGAAAGGGAAATTGCATTGGATTAGAGTACCATATTATCTTAAGCAAAATTCATATTATTGTTATCATCAAAACTAAGATAATTGATCAGAACAAATCTTGTTCTAACAATAATGACAAAAGACGTGATTTGCACAGTTACCTAAGTAGACGTCCCCTCAACTGCACGCACGCTTGTCCAGGAATAGTGAACACGTGTTTACCATTTGGATAGCCAGTTACAGCTGTTTTGCTTTTAAAGAGATTCTGAATCAACTTAGACAATGAAACGTTAGTAATAACTGAATCACAATTTCTAATTGATTTCAATCAGAACTTCTTATAAAAGAAATTTCATTTCAGAAGATACTCATACATAAGAACTTCTCATCTTCTCATTCTGGGCTTGTTTCTGAAGACCCATTTTGTACCGATTATATTGAATCCATCTGGTCTAGGAAAAATTCCCAAACATCATTCCTTGTAAACTGATTCAGTTCTTCTTGCATAGCAATTATCCAGTCTGGATCTTCTAGAGCATGATCAACAGAAGTTGGCTCGATCAAAGATACAAGACCTAATTGACAGTCTGCATTGTTCTTAAGGAATGCTCTTGTTCTGATTGGATCATCCTTCTTTCCAAGAATGACATCTTCTGAATGACCAGAAATGAGTCTGGATGATCTTTTGACAGATGGTTCTTCAGAAATGCTTAGATTCTCCAGAGAAGCTGATACTTGATCTTCAGATTCTTTGCTTCTGAGAAGCTCTGCTTCTGATACGTTGCTTCTTGGCTCAACAACTTCTGATATATCAATATCACAATCTGCAAAATTATCAAACTGCTTTGGTTTTTCAGAACCAAGCTTATCATCAAACCTGATATTGATTGATTCTTCTACAATCAATATTTCAGTATTGTATACTCTGTAGCCTTTTGAGCGTTCAGAATATCCAAGAAGGAAACATTTTTGTGCTTTGGAATCAAACTTACCAAGATGATCTTTAGTGTTCAGAATAAAACATACACATCCAAAAGGATGGAAATATGAAATGTTGGGCTTTATATTCTTCCACAATTCATAAGGAGTCTTATTTAGAATAGGTCTGATAGAGATTCTATTCTGAATATAGCATGCAGTGTTTATTGCTTCTGCCCAGAAATGCTTAGCCATATTGGTTTCATTGATCATGGTTCTGGCCATTTCTTGCAGAGTCCTATTCTTTCGTTCTACAACTCCATTTTGCTGTGGAGTTCTAGGACAAGAGAAATCATGGGCAATACCATTTTCTTTGAAGAACTCTTCAAAGAATCTGTTCTCAAATTCACCACCATGATCACTTCTGACCTTTATGATTTTACACTCTTTTTCAGATTGAATCTGAATGCAGAAATCAAAGAACACTGAATGAGACTCATCCTTGTGTTTCAAGAATTTTACCCACGTCCAGCGGCTATAATCATCTATGATGACTAATCCATATTTCTTCCCTCTGACAGATGCTGTTTTGACTGGGCCAAACAGATCAATGTGCAAGAGTTCTAATGGCCTTGAGGTAGAAACAACATTCTTGGACTTGAATGCAGGTTTGGAGAACTTGCCCTTCTGACATGCTTCACAAAGAGCATCTGATTTGAATTTTAGATTAGGGAGTCCTCTGACAAGATCCAGTTTGTTAATATGAGAAATCTTTCTCAAACTAGCATGACCTAATCTTCTGTGCCAGACCCACTGCTCTTCAGAAACAGACATAAGACAAGTCACCTTCTGACTCATAAGATCTTGCAGATCTGTCTTATAAATGTTATTCTTCCTCTTGCCTGTAAATAGGATTGAGCCATCCTTCTGATTTACAGCCTTGCAAGACTTTTGATTAAAGATTATATCATAACCATTGTCACTCAATTGACTGATAGATAAGAGGTTATGTGTTAATCCTTCTACAAGAAGTACATTAGAAATGGAAGGAGAGTTACCAGACTTTATAGTTCCAGAGCCAATTATCTTGCCCTTCTGATCTCCTCCAAACTTGACTTCTCCTCCAGACTTAAGCACCAAGTCTTGGAACATAGACCTTCTTCCTGTCATGTGTCGTGAGCATCCAGAGTCCAGGTACCACGACATGTTGTGCTTTGTCCTTTTTGCAGCCAAGGATATCTGCAATAGGAATAATCTTATCCTTAGGTACCCACATTTTCTTGGGTCCTTTCTTGTTAGATTTTCTCAAGTTCTGATTGAACTTGGGTTTAACATTGTAAGCAATAGGAGGAACAGCATGATAATTTTTAATGTGAGTTTCATGATATTTCCTAGGTTGTGTCACATGCTTTTTGGTGTGTGTTATGTGAAAACTTTGAGCATGTGAAGTGTGCCTAATATCATGGGAGTGGCCATACTTGAACTGATCATACAATGGCTTGTATGTGAATTTCATTTCATCAACAGGTTCAAGTTTGTATGGGGTTTCACCCTCAAAACCAATGCCGACTCTTTTGTTTCCAGACACAGCATATATCATAGAAGCCAGCTGACTTCTGCCAATACTTCTAGATAAGAACTTCCTGAAACTTAAATCATATTCTTTCAGAATATGGTTTAGACTAGGAGTGGATTTTTCTGAATCAGAAGGAGATCCAACATTATTGGATAATTTTAAAAGTTTTTCTTTTAATTCAGAATTCTCCAACTCAAGCTTCTTTGTTTCAAATTCAAATAGCTTTTTCAGCTCTTTGTATTTGAGACTAATCTGAGACTTGAATTCCAGAAGTTCAGTTAGACCGGAAACTAACTCATCTCTAGTAAGTTCAGAAAATACCTCTTCAGAATCTGATTCTGATGTAGATTCTGATCCGTCATCTTCTGTCGCCATCAGCGCACAGTTAGCCTGCTCATCTTCAGAGTCTGAATCATCTTCTGACTCATCCCAGGTTGCCATAAGACCTTTCTTCTTATGAAACTTCTTCTTGGGATTTTCCTTCTGAAGTTTTGGACATTCATTCTTGAAGTGTCCAGGCTCATTGCATTCATAGCACATGACCTTCTTCTTGTCAAATCTTCTGTCATCAGAAGATTCTCCACGTTCAAATTTCTTTAAACTTCTGACGCCTCTGAACTTCCTTTGCTTGTTCTTCCAGAGTTGATTTAGCCTTCTGGAGATCAAGGACAGTTCATCTTCTTCTTCAGGTTCTGATTCTTCAGGATCTTCTTCTCTAGCCTGAAAAGCGTTAGTGCATTTCATGATATTGGATTTTAATGCAATAGACTTACCTTTCTTTTGAGGCTCATTTGCGTCCAGCTCTATTTCATGGCTTCTCAAGGCACTGATAAGCTCTTCCAGAGAAACTTCATTCAGATTCTTTGCAATCTTGAATGCAGTCACCATAGGACCCCATCTTCTGGGTAAGCTTCTGATGATCTTCTTTACGTGATCAGCCTTGGTGTATCCCTTGTCAAGAACTCTCAATCCAGCAGTAAGAGTTTGAAATCTTGAAAACATCTTTTCAATGTCTTCATCATCCTCCATCTTGAAGGCTTCATACTTCTGGATTAAAGCGAGAGCTTTAGTCTCCTTGACTTGAGCATTTCCTTCATGAGTCATTTTCAAGGACTCATATATGTCATAGGCCGTTTCCCTGTTAGATATCTTCTCATACTCAGCATGAGAGATAGCATTCAGCAAAACAGTTCTGCATTTATGATGATTCCTGAAAAGCTTCTTCTGATCATCACTCATTTCTTGCCTTGTCAGCTTTACGCCACTGGCATTTACTGGATGTTTGTAACCATCCATCAGAAGATCCCATAGATCACCATCTAGACCAAGAAAGTAACTTTCCAGTTTATCTTTCCAGTATTCAAAGTTTTCACCATCAAATACCGGCGGTCTAGTATAACCATTGTTACCGTTGTGTTGCTCAGCAGAGCCAGATGTAGATGTAGACTTTGCATTTTCATCAGCCATCTTTTACTGAAGCGTTTTTCTCTTCCTGAATCTTTTCTAAACACGGTTAAGTGCTTGCACCTTAGAACCGGCGCTCTGATGCCAATTGAAGGATAGAAAAACACTTAGAAAGGGGGGGTTTGAATAAGTGTAGCTTTAAAAACTTGACAGATAAAAATAAATTGCACAGTTATTTTTATCCTGGTTCGTTGTTAACTAAACTACTCCAGTCCACCCCCGCAGAGATGATTTACCTCAACTGAGGATTTAATCCACTAATCGCACGGATTACAATGGTTCTCCACTTAGTCAGCAACTAAGTCTTCCAGAGTCTTCTGATCACACACTGATCACTCCAGGAACAACTGCTTAGATACCCTCTAAGACTTTCTAGAGTATTCTGATCCACACGATCACTCTAGTTACAACCTGCTTAGATAACCTCTAAGACTTCCTAGAGTATTCTGATCCACACGATCACTCTAGTTCCTTACAACTTAATGTAATCAATTCTAAGAGTATTACAATTGCTTCTTAAAAGCTATAATCACAAACTGTGATATTTCTCTTAACGTTTAAGCTTAATCTCACTAATATATTACAACAGCAATGTAGTGAGCTTTGATGAAGATGAAGATTCTGAGCTTTGAATAGAACAGAGTTTCAGCAAGTTAATGTGAGTTGTTTTTGTTCAGAATCGTTAACCTTGCTTCTCATCAGAACTTCATATTTATAGGCGTTGGAGAAGATGACCGTTGAGTGCATTTAATGCTTTGCGTGTTCCGTACAGCATCGCATTTAATGTTATACGCTTTTGTCAACTACCTCGAGCCTTGTTCACGCTGTGTCTACTGACGTTGCCTTTAATAGCTTTTAACGTTCCTTTTGTCAGTCAGCGTAGCTTGCCACTTGTACTTCCTTCTGATCTGATGTTTGTGAATACAACGTTTGAATATCATCAGAGTCAAACAGCTTGGTGCAAAGCATCTTCTGATCTTCTGACCTTGAAGTGCTTCTGTGCGTGATACCATCAGAACTTCAGTGCTTCTGATCTCATGTTCTTCTGATGCTTCCATAGATCCATGTTCTGATTCTGCTTCGACCATCTTCTGATGTCTTGCCAGACCATGGTCTGATGTTGCATGCTGAACCCTTTGAGACAAAGCTTCTGAGCGCTGAATTATGCATACTCTTTATATATTTCCTGAAAAGGAAATTGCATTGGATTAGAGTACCATATTATCTTAAGCAAAATTCATATTATTGTTATCATCAAAACTAAGATAATTGATCAGAACAAATCTTGTTCTAACACTATTTTGTAAAAGGAATTCCTAGAGTGATCAAGTTGTGATCAGTATACTCTAGAAGACTTAGAAGTTGTCTAAGTGGAAAACTATTGTAATCAAGATTGATTAGTGGATTAAATCCTCAGTGGAGGTAAATCACTCTGTCAGGGGTGGACTGGAGTAGTTTGATTAACAACAAACCAGGATAAAAATAACTGTGTGATAATTTTTTTATCTGCCATTTTTAGAAACAACCCTTATTCAATCCCCCCTTTTCTAAGTGTTTTTCACTCATTCACCTTTGTATCAATCAAAACCATTTACAAATGCTCTTTGTTAGAGGCACTTGTGATAGACCACAAATCTTTACACCTGACATAAATCTTCCGCAAATCTTTTGAGTCGTTTATATCCCTAACAGCTTCAACCGGTCGTGTCATCGGTTTGGTTTGTAAAGATGCAGCAACGACAAAGATAGAAAAATGTTAAACAAAGTTCAATTGCAGTTTAGAAATATATCTCCTTTTCCACACAGTCAAACAAATGGACATTAAACATTCTACAACATTTAAAATAGAGTGAACAACACTTATGGCAGCTATGGAACATGAACATTATTCAACTGTTGAACAACACCTGTAATAGAATCAATGGATTTTGCGAAAAACAAATACGTAACACCATTTAAGAACAAACACTAGGTTTAAATCGAAAAACATCAAAGGGACTCACCGACGATGTAAAGTCTCGACAACAAAAGAGATGGAAAAGGGAGTTCTTGTTTAAAGAATTGGGTCCTTTGATTGATAATGTAGAACAATCAAATTTAAAGAGTGTAGTTTCTTACTTCAACTCTCAATGTGACCTTTCACTACTCAAAGTAATGAGAAGAATGAAAGGTTCATTGAGCCACAAAAATTTCAAAGACTCATTTGAATAAAGTGGATATGAGAAAGTCCTTCCATCTTCTGCAACTTTATTTATGTGAAAAAATAATTCAAAATGTTTTACAATTGACACATGAGCCTTATTAAATGCAGGCCTTCTACAAATCAATCTTAGTGTAAATAGTTCATAATGTCCTTAAAATTAAGTTTAGTTAATCATGGATTAAGAATGGTTTAGTTGCCATTTTCAGCATATATTATTTTATTAGATGATCTAAAACTGAATCAAATCTTTAATATAATTTATTTCAGTGCAATTTGTGAAAAAAAAAAATTTCTAATTGAAACACAACATATTATTAGGCTGATGGACGCTAAGAATGCTCATGATGCAATTTGTACTTTTCAAAACCTATTTTTTTTTACCAAAATTTCTCCAATTTACCTTGATCTTTTTCCTCGGCTACTCATGATGTTGTCATGGCAACCTTAATTAACTTCTAAAACCGCCATTTACATCTTTATCTTTAGTTATATTTGTCAAATAATATAAAATAATAAGTTAAATTGTCGAATTTTCAAATTATTCTCAATTGATATAAAATTTGCACGAAATTTATTTTAAAATATTATTAAACTAAAAAATATATAATATTTTCTATAAAATATAATAAAAAAATATCAGTTATGACATCTAAAGTATTTATTTATGATCATCAAAAGTTGATTGACACACAAGAACTAAAAATCCAACATCCATCACACATTAGCCCACAATATTAATGAACATATGCCCACCACAACACTATAAACTCAACCAAACTAGTATTACATATCAATAATCCTTAACACGAAGCCACTACATTACTCACATGCCTACTCTAGGCTGTGTTTTCTCAACAACCAATGCCCACCATAAGATGGAGCCACCCATCACATATAGTATGGTCTTAATTTTGAGAGCTTGAAACAACAGCAATATAGTTGTCTATAATTTTCATCAAATGACAATGAACTTCTTTAAAATATGTTCCATGCAAATTGCAATACCCTTAAATCATCTCATTCATATAACGTATTTCACTACATATAAGCCAATAATTGTAACGTCTAACTTTTTTCCACATAAAAGTAGTTATTATCAAGCACCATCCATCCACTATACATTCTCAAGACCCTCCCTCAACACCATCCTCGATACTTTTTATTGTCATGTAAAACGTTTTGCCAATGTGTAGGGATATTAAAAAAATTGTGAACCGAAATAAATCGAACCATATTGTATTAATAGTTCTAGAATCGAATCATACGACAATAAACTGAATCGGAAATAAAACTGAACCAAACTAAAATTCAAGATAAAATAAATACTAAAAATAAATTTTTAATTTTTTAAAAAAATTTGAAAAGTGATTTAACGATTCAATTCTTTAAGAAATAATTCGGTTTTAAAAAAAATAATTTTTATCAATTTAGTACGGTTCGAAATTTCTAAACAATATACTAAATCAATAATTTTAATTTGAGAGAACTTCAACTATAATTTAATTCGATTTAATTTAATTTTCTAATAAAATATCATGAACTGCCCTTGACAATATTATATAAACACTACTTAATTTATTATTTTTCATTGTATTTTTAATCAATTATAAATATTACCATTAGTTTATTTTTTAATCTATTTCAATTTTGTGTAAAGCAAAAAAAAAAAAAATTAATCAACTAACCTTCACAAATCCATATGAACCATGCCAATTTATTGAACCAAATGGTAAAGTAGAGGGGGAGTTTATCTTTTTTACAAAACCGATAAATTCATCACACCACGGTAAAATAAAAAAAAAATCATACAAAAAATAGGCAAGTTTACATTATACAGCCGAAATCTTGGAAAAGTTAATGATAAGCAATACAGTCTACAACACTCCAATTCCGAAACTGATATCTTTCATTCATTTCATCCCTCGAGCTACCAAAGCAATAAAAGCCTGTCACATTTTCATGCCTTTTCATATTTCCATTTATTAGTATTTCTCTCAAAAAGTTTTCTAAATTTCTTTCTTCCTCCACGTTACTAGTACTATGTTCCTTTAACCATAGTTAAGGTAAATTTTAACCACACCACTCACACCGTCTTTCTATATAACCAGTAACTAACTACAACACTCTTCGTCTTTTGCGTATCACTCGCATCTCTTCTAAAACTTCTATATATTCCAACAACCAACGTTAGTTCTTCTCAAGAAGAGGAAGAAACAATGTCTCCAGAATTTCATCTTCTTCTTTTTCCTGACCTTGTTTGCATTCATCCTCTCACTCTCAGTTTTCAAACTGCTTTGTGTTTTGTTTTGTTTGTTTTGTTTTTCTTATTCTGGTTAACTCCGGGTGGGTTCGCTTGGGTTCTGTATAACAAGGCTTCGAGTTCGGGTTCAGCCCGGTCTGTTATTCCTGGTCCGGTTTTTTCTGGTTTGTTTGGGCTTTTGTCTGGCCGGACTCCTCACCGTGTTTTAGCCAAGCTTGCTCGGAGTCACCGTGCTGAGTCGTTGATGGCTTTTTCTGTTGGTCTGACTCGGTTTGTTATATCGAGTGAACCGGAAACTGCGAAAGAAATTCTTTGCAGTTCAGCTTTTGGTGACAGGCCGGTTAAGGAATCGGCTTACGAGCTGTTGTTTCATAGGGCAATGGGTTTTGCACCGTATGGTGAATACTGGAGGAATCTGAGAAGGATTTCTTCGACCCATTTGTTTTGTCCTAGGAGGATAAACGGTTTTGAAGGTTTTAGGAGTGAGGTGGGGTTAAAAATGGTGAAAAGGATAGAGTTTTTGATGGGTGAAATGGGTAGTGTTGAGGTGAAGAAAGTTCTTCATTTTGGGTCACTTAACAATGTGATGATGACTGTGTTTGGGAAGTGTTATGAATTTTTTGATGGGGATGGTGTTGAGCTTGAGGAAATGGTGAGTGAAGGGTATGAGTTGCTGGGTGTTTTTAACTGGAGTGATCATTATCCTCTCTTGGGTTGGTTGGATTTGCAAGGTGTCAGGAAAAGGTGTAGGGTTTTGGTGTCTAAGGTTAATGCTTATGTTGGAAAAATCATTGAGGAACATAGAATGAAGAGAATGTCTGAAGGAAAACCTTTAGTTGGTGATTTTGTTGATGTTTTGCTTGATTTGGAAGAAAAAGACAAACTTAGTGATTCAGACATGATTGCAGTACTTTGGGTATTTTATCCTATTTTAACTTTTCTATTGTTTTATGTTTTATGTTTTTGTCTTTTTTATTATGATAATTATTGTTGTTTGATGTTGTTTTTCAGGAAATGATTTTTAGAGGAACTGACACCGTAGCGATTTTACTGGAGTGGATTCTGGCAAGGATGGTTCTTCATCCAGAGATACAAGAAAAAGTACAAGAAGAAATTGATGGTGTAGTTGGAAATTCTGGTGTTATAACTGATGTTGATGTTCAAAACATGCGTTATCTGCAGTGCATTGTGAAAGAGGCGTTAAGGGTTCATCCACCAGGACCACTTTTATCATGGGCACGTTTAGCAGTGCACGATGTTATGGTAGGTGACAAGTTCATTCCGAAAGGTACAACTGCCATGGTGAATATGTGGGCTATAACACATGATGAAAAGGTGTGGAATGAGCCTGAGGTGTTTAATCCAGAGAGGTTTATGACTGCAGATGTCAGCATTTTGGGTTCTGATTTGAGGTTGGCACCTTTCGGAGCTGGGAGGAGGGTTTGTCCTGGAAAAGCTATGGGCTTAGCTTCTGTCCATCTTTGGTTGGCTCAGCTTCTTCATAGGTTCAATTGGGTGAAATCTGATGAATCTCCTGTTGATTTGGATGAATGTCTTAAGCTTTCTATGGAGATGAAATCACCACTTGTCTGCAAGGTTGTTCCTAGGACCTAGGGCTAGGTTAAACTAGTATAAGAATTACGTAACTTTTGTGTGTTTTGGGTCATTGATCTTGTGATGTTTGGTTTCTTTTGCTATGTTTGGTAAAACAGTAGGGTTATGATATCATAGGTTTTTTTTTTCTAGTTTGAATCTAGTCTTCAATGCAATTTGTGTTTTGTTTATGACCGTTTAGGTTATGAAGTTATGGGATGTTATTTAAACCGTTTCTAATTAAGTAGTTGTTTGGTTCATTTATGTGTTTTATCTATCTATGCTGTAAATAGGTGCTTTTTATTATCTAATGAAGATTATGCTATCTTTTCATTTTATCTAATAAAGTCTTGTTTTTGTTGTGTGTTTAAATGTTTATATTGTTGCAAATTAAATAAATGCACCATGAAAAGCATTGAACCGTTGGAGGTAACGTTTTAAGAATTTCTCTTTAGCTCAAAACGAGTATAGGTAACGTATTATTCATCAAACAAGCATGAATCTATACATATTTTTGGTAGTTTTATAGTAACCGATAACAACCTTCTCCCATGAAAATCGTTTAATTTAACTAGAAGTACAATACTAATCTTGTTTCATATTTGTGTGGTCCATAACATTATCACTTACTCATACTAATTGTTACGGATAAAACTTCTAATTTTGCTGCATTTCAATTTCGATTTTTTTAATGGTTTTTTGGATATGGATTGTACAAATAACAAAATTATGTTTATATGTTATTGAAATCTTTAAAGGGAAAAAGAAAGAATATGCTTGGAATCTGTGTTTTGTTGTTGTCTTGCTTCACTGTCGAAGAATAGTGTTTAGTTGATGATTTTTTTTCTATGAACATTATTATTCGTATATGTTGAAATACTTAAATTATTATCTTTGATTTGTTCCCACTTAACTGTTATTCGTATCTTACCCGCACTTAATCTCTTAATAATTAAAATTGGCCAAACTTATAACAGTTTATTCTCTGAAATTGATTTATCATCTGCGTTTAATTTTTGGGCTGTCAAATCATTTTTGACTGGAAAGGTAATAGAGTTTAAAATTGAGCATGTATTACTAGGATCTCCGATTCTATCCATTATAATATTCGATATACGTATATATTCATATTTTCACGCAAATATAAAGGTTAATTCTTCAAAAATAAGAATTGTGAAACTGCAAAATTCTCTTTTAAAAGAATTTAATATTTTGAATAACCAAGAACTTGCACGGTAATATAACAAACATGAGAAATGATCACATCTAAACTTGTTATAAGAGTGTTTGAATATATCCTTAACATGAAGATATTATTCTGTAATTTATCAAAGCATTGTATATTATTGTGATTAGATTCCGTTCTTAAAGTATGCACCTTATATAGAATAAAACGCATACATTAGAAATTAAATAGAAAAATAAATTATGAGTATATTCATAATAATTTTATGATGTGCATTACATATGATTATTGAGTAGAAAGAAGGAGAAAAAGAAAGATTGGATAAGACGTTTTGATTCTCTTCTCATTGAAGCATTGATATTGTGAGACAATTTATAAAATTTCCATTTTATATATCTGAGTAGAGCATAAAATCTAGTAATAGTTTTTGCAAATGTATTCTTTAAATGGATGCGTGTAAAACACACCCTGTAAGAAAAGGCAACATAAAAAACATATTTTATAAAAATATTTTCTTTCTACGAAACAATAAAAACGTATAGGTTAGATTTTATATCAAAATAAATTCAAATTAAAATATAATATTTTTTTAAACTTCAATGGTCTTTAGTCCAGGTAAGTTAACATGCTTTTGAATTTGCTATATGAATTTTTTTTTTGTCTGAATATATTTATCAGTGTTTTTGATAACCAATCACGAGTTTAGAAAGCAACTGAGATTAACTCGAAAAATCTCCAAAACAATTTGTGTAAATAATTTATGTGAACATACATGTGTGTGAACTGAATGCAATTGTGGTTTTCACGATAACAACGTAGAAACAAATTTTAAACGAAGTTGAGTTGCCAAAAATGACAAGGAGAAATGCAGTAAATGACATTAAGCAATAGTAAAAGTGAAAGCATGAAAAAGAAAATGTTGCATTTAAGGAAATAAGAAAGCAATGAAAAGACTGGGCGCAGACACATACATGTTTCTCACTACGCCAAATTTGGCTTTTAACAGCACACCTACGAAAGCGCTTTTGCCCAAAAGCGCTCTGGTAGGTTTGGCTAAAAACAAAATTAAAAATCACGCTAGAAAAGCGCTCTTATAGGGGGGGGGGGTAATGAAAGCGCTTTCTAAAAGCGCTCTTATAGGGGGTGGGTATGAAAGCGCTTTCTAAAAGCGCTCTTATAGGGGGTGGGTATGAAAGCGCTTTCTAAAAGCGCTCTTATAGGGGGTGGGTATGAAAGCGCTTTTGAAAGCGCTCTTATAGGGGGTGGGTACGAAAGCGCTTTTAGTAATAAAGCGCTGGTATAAAGGGGCATATGAAAGCGCTTCTGAAAAGCGCTCTGGTAGCCCTTTTTAAAATTTTCATAAAACTAAAACACGCTATTTTCAGAAACCCAAAACTCCTCCGTACATCTTCTTCTTCTTCCTCGCTCACGTACTCTCTGCTTCCTCGCTCTCACTCCCTCCGCCGTGGTCTCAGCCCCTCCTCCGTCCCTCCGTCGTCGTCTCAACTAGCCGCCGTCGTCGTCTTCTTGCTGCTTCTCTCAGAATCAAAGTCTTGTGGGATTTTAGGGTTTTTCTTGGTCAAAATCAAAGTCCAGTTCTGCTTCTGTTCAGGTAAAGTCTTCCCACTATTTTAAGAGCAAATTGTGAGAATACTTTGAAACATTTATGAGAGATAATGGTATAGTTTACTCTAAAAGTATGATATCAAGCAAATAGTTTCTGGTTCTGCTTCTGTTCATAATTTCTGTAATGTAGAAATTTGTTTTTGTGTTGCTATCTTATTTGATCCTGAAGTGATAATGGTATAGTTTACTCTAAAAGTATGATAGCAAGCAAATAGTTTTTTATATGTATCTTTGGCTTATGATTCATCATAATGGTATAGTTTACCATGTACAATGTTTGACAAGTCTAATATATCTTATCAACAAATAATCATAGCCTGATATATCTTTGCCATTATATCCAAATCAAATCCCACTCTCCTTTGATTGTAAGTCAGTTCCTTCACTATGCTTCTATTGCTTGCTTCTTCTTCTGGATACAGGCTCAACTCTCCATCACTCACATAAGTTAATTCTTCCGATTTCTCTAAATAACACGATATCACGATAGAGGACGGTTATTATATTTTGAAAGTTAAAGAAGATGTTTGTGTTATTTAGCTAAATCTAAAGGGAGTTGAGTGTATTTTCCTCTTTATTTTGTTAGACATCAATGCTGCCCCGTTATGAAAATACATGCTAAATTGTTGTTTTCTCATGAGATATAATTGCTCCACCTTGATTTCTCCATTTGTATGACTCGACTATGATTTGTGGTCGTTTTCACGACGTTGTTTTGACATGCGTAGTTGCTGCCCCGGTTTCTAAGTAGTTGTTAAACTTTGATTTACCTTGCGGTACTATGTATCTAGAATTGCTATAACATCTGGGTTATGATTATTTTTCAGGGGATATTAAAGATTTTTTAAAAGAATATCACTAGAGACATCAGATTAGCTTACGGTGTGTGGTTCCAGAAGTTTCTGAATTTCTCTAAAGGTAATTAGTTATTCTTTTGCTAATATAAAAATGTATGTCAAAATAATATTAATCTATTCTTAATCATTGTAGTTTGTGCTACAGTTTGCATATAGTTTCTTAATCATTGTAGTGTGTGTGTTTAATTTTACAGTTACTTTGAAGTCTCTGGTTTCTACTTGTACAACGCCGATTCAAACCTACCCATCTCCCACATAAAGTCTAACTCAGGTTACTATCCCTTTCTTCTTGCTTATAGTTTGTTATTTTCTACTTATAGTTTATTGTTTATGGTTCTATTTAATATCAATTTAGTGTCTCTCAACCAGTTTTTTGGTTTGTGGACTTATATTACCTTGAAATAAGGTAATGTCTTCTTTAAGAAATCGGGTATTCTGATTAGGTATTCTGATTAGGTATTCTATTATGATGATAGCTATTTTTTATCTTGACAGAATTCCTTAGTACCTGATAGAGAAACCAAGAAGCATTTGTTTAGCTTAAATAAGACATGGATAAGACATGGATGAATTCAAACCGATTGTCGAAAGAGTACGAGAAAGGGGTATGGGAATTCGTTGAGTTTGCGGTTGCGCACTCCGAAGACCCGCTTCGAATGCCGTGTCCTTGCTTGGGTTGCTGTTATGGGGGTAAGGTTGACGGGAATAAGTTGGCATCCCATTTACTACGGTTTGGAATTGATAGAAGTTATACATGTTGGACAATGCATGGTGAGAAAAGTAACGGGAATGCTGAGTCGAGTTGTAATAGGAAGTATGCTTCAAACGACGATTGCACAGACACATACGAGTGCGATCGAGTCGAAGAGATTGCAGAAGCGCTTGAAGAAGATCTTGAGGATTGTCCCAAAATGTTTGAGAGGTTGGTAAGCGATGCAGAGAAACCATTGTATGATGGTTGCTCAAAATTCACAAGATTGTCTGCGGTGTTAAAGTTGTACAACTTAAAGGCGGACAATGGATGGTCGGATAAAAGTTTCACAGAGTTATTAGCCCTTATGAAAGATATGCTACCAAAGGATAATGTTCTTCCCAATCGAACGTATGAAGCCAAAAAGATGTTGTCCTCTATTGGCATGAGCTATGATAAGATACATGCATGTCCAAACGATTGCGTTTTGTTTCGAAACGAGTATGCAGCGTTGAATGAGTGTCCTAAATGTGGTGCCCCTCGATATAAGAAAAAGTTGTCTCCTGCTAAAGTCTTATGGTATTTTCCTATAATTCCGAGATTTAGACGCATGTATCGTAGTGAGACCGATTCAAGACACTTGACTTGGCATGCAGATGAAAGAATTATTGATGGAAAGTTGCGACATCCGGCAGACTCACCACAATGGATGAAAGTTGATACTGATTATCCTGAATTTGGAAAAGAAGCAAGAAACCTTCGGTTGTCATTGTCTACTGATGGAATGAACCCGCATGGTATTCAAAGTATCTCGCATAGCACATGGCCTGTGATTCTTATGATTTATAACCTACCTCCGTGGCTATGTATGAAGCGTAAGTACATGATGTTTTCTATGCTAATTTCTGGGCCTAAACAACCAGGGAATGACATAGACGTATACTTGGCACCCTTAATCGAAGATTTAAAGTTTTTGTGGGAGAACGGTGTGGAGGTTTACGATGGGTATAGGAAGGAAAGTTTCAACTTGAGGCGATGTTGTTTGGAACAATTAATGATTTTCCAGCATACGGAAATCTATCCGGGTACAACAATAAAGGTCAAAAGGCGTGTCCTGTTTGTGAAGACGAAACCGATACGACACGATTGGAGCTTTGTCAGAAGAATGTCTTTCTCGGCCATCGTAGATTCTTAAATTCTAATCATCACTACCGTGGGTGGAGAAAAGCATTCAATGGAAAGGCCGAACATGGTACAGCCCCGCCTTTTTTGTCAGGTGATCAAATTTTTGAAAAGGTGAAAGATATGAGCACTCAGTTTGGCAAGCCTTTTGCACATTCACTTGTCAAGGGTGGGTGGAAGAAGAAGTCAATTTTTTTTGAACTTCCATATTGGAAGTCGTTGTACATAAGACATTTCCTGGATGTTATGCATATTGAAAAAAATGTATTTGACAGCGTCATAGGTACGTTACTCAATATACAAGGAAAGTCTAAGGATGGCCTTAACATAAGGAAGGACATGGTAAACATGGGAATGAGAACTGAATTGGGACCCGTGACGAAAGGAAGACGAACATATCTGCCACCTGCTGTTTAAACTCTATCTAGAAAGGAGAAGAAAACATTGTGTAAGTTCCTCAGTGAAGTTAAAGTTCCAGAAGGCTACTCTTCAGATATTAGAAGACTTGTGTCCATGAAAGACCTCAAGTTTAAGAGTTTGAAGACGCATGATTGCCATGTTATAATGGAACATTTTTTACCAATAGGTATACGTTCTATTCTGCCAGAAAAAGTAAGAAGCGCAATAACTAAGCTGTGTTTCTTCTTCAGGTCTATTTGCAGTAAGGTGGTCGATCCCGCGATCTTACCAACATTGCAAAAAGAGATAGTTGTTACTTTATGTGATCTTGAAATGTATTTTCCTCCCTCGTTTTTTGACATAATGGTTCATCTAGTCGTTCATCTTGTGAAAGAGACACAATTGTGCGGACCAGCTTATATGAGATGGATGTACCCTGCTGAACGTTATATGAAAATATTAAAAGGGTACGTGAAAAACAGAAGTCGACCGGAGGGTTGTATTGCCGAACGATACGTTGTTGAAGAAGCGGTTGAGTTTTGTACTGAATATCTGTCAAATGTTCAATCAATTGGACTCCCCAAATCTCATATTGTCGAAAAAAAAGAAGGAAAAAGGCTAATTGGAAATAAAGTTGTGACAGTATCAATGGTCGAACGGGATCAAGCGCACTTGTATGTTCTGCACAATGAGATTGAGGTTGAGCCGTATGTTGAAATGCACAAGGTTGTTCTCCGAGATTTAAATCCAAATAGAAATGAGAGCTGGATAGTACGAGAGCACAATCGAAGTTTCATACCGTGGTTTAGGGATCATATTTATTCAAAGTATCGTTCAGATCCTGCTTCAGTAACAGAAAGGTTGAGATGTTTAGCCTATGGTCCAAGTGTAATTGTGCTTTCTTATAGCGCATACGCAATTAATGGATACACATTTTATACCAAAGAACAGGATGATAAAAGTACTATGCAAAATAGTGGTGTTGCCTTGGTAGCTGAAGCAATGCACATATCAAGTGCGAATGACTTAAATCCGAAATTTGCAAATTTGTCATATTTTGGGGTTATCGAGCGCATTTTGGTGTTTGATTACGCGAAGTTTCAGATTCCTGTATTCCAATGGTATGGAGAGTATGTATGAAATTTTGGACTCGGGTACTCCAATGGTATGGATAGTATGTATGAAATTTTGGAACCTTTGTTACAACGTATGAGTCTGCTATTTATTCTATTTACAAAATAAGCGTCGACGGCAATTTTACCCTATGAGACTATTAAGCTTCAATCCATGTTTGGTCATCAAGTTCCCACTAGTGTGCTTACGTGTCACCCATGTTGAATTATAACTGATTCGAACTGCTCTAGGAACTTCTGAGGATAACTGTTACACGTGTGGACGACGTTTCTTGCAAAAGGTCCCTTGAACTTATAAAAACTACTAAGTCTTTTAACTCTCATGGTTCAGTCGATTGATATGCTGGTTGCCAAGAGGGTCTTGTCGACCATCCTTTTTGAGATTCTGGACATATTTCCAGATGATCCTGATCTTGTGGATTTGTTCCTGAGATTCCTCTAAACCATGTTCTCCTTCGTCGACTCCTTGGTTAATGCTTTGTCGATGCTTCATCATTATTGTTCACTAAAGCACTTCATTAATGTATTATAGCATCTGATGTCTTCTCATTTCGACATTCTTTGTTGACTTTCTTCTAGCTGAAAATCCAAGTGTAACAGAGTCCATATATCTCACTTTCTTGTTGGTTCTTGTTGGTGCTAGCCAGTGGTGTTAGAAGTCTGTTAAAAAAAGTTGAGTTGTTTAACTTCGTTGACATGGAAATGATTTTATATTTTTCTTTTTTTAATAACGTACATACGTGGCCATTAAATTTCTCCAACCAAAAATTCCAAAATTTTCATAAATAAGTTTTTACTTTTAACCCTGTAAATTAGGGTTATGTATATTAGGAGAAAAAACTGTGATTTTGTGGGAGGGAGGCGACGAACGAACGGAAACGGAGACAAGCTTTGATGCATGACCAAGTAGCGCAAAAACGAAATATTCAAGCACGGTTTAGTAACACAATCACATTTGTGGAACACAATCTCATCTGTGGTATTTTTCGTTTATCTGTGAGTTAGTTCTGTTCCTTGTGTGTTCTTGAAACTTGCATGTGATGATTTTCAATTTTATTTTTCATGCCGGGGGTAACTTTATTAGGGACTGTATAGTATATTACACAGGGGGCATAAGTATGAAGTAGAAATTGATCTAGATAGGTGGAGCTTATTTGAAGCAAATGATATTGTGAAAGAGATAATTGAGCTTGAGCATTCATAATATTGGTTATATTGGTATAAAAATGATGCTGATAGGTATAATAGAATGATTAGTGATATTGATGCTGATAAGGTATACCAATATGCCATGGAAATGAAAAGTACAATGAACATATATGTTGAGCATAAAGATAAAGGTAATGTATAAGGAGGTGATGTTGGAGAATTTGAAGTAGGTGATGTTCAAGAAGATGAAGTATGTAATGTTTAATAAGATGATGTTGGTGGTGTTGAACAAGATGAAGCAGATGTTGTTCAATAAGATGATGTTGATGGTGCTGAACAAGATGAGATAGGTGATGTTCTAGAAGATTATGCTGGTGGTGTTGAACAAGATGAAATAGGTGATGTTCAAGAAGATAATGTTGGTGGTGTTGAACAGGAGTAAGTAGGTGATGTTGAAGAAGTTGATGTATGTGACGTTGGAAATGATGTTTATACAGATGAAAATGAGGATAGTGATAGTAGTGATGAAAATGAGGATAGTGATAGTAGTGATGATAATGAATTTAAAGTTGTTGGTTTATCATTTGATGATAGAGAGGATGAGAGGGCTCTTTTGTTGGATGATTGCTTTGATTTTATTGAAAAATAAGTTAAAGAAAAAGGCAAAATAAGTAGGTTAAAAGTTGCATCAAGGAAGCACAAGGACACTCCAAAGAAATTACTAATTGGTGTTGATAATATAGGTTCATTTAGTGATGTGGATAATGAGATGAAAATCAATTATGCCAGTGATGAGCTTGGTAGCAGTGACCCTGATGCTTTTGATGAAGATAAGGAACCAAAATATCCAAGGTTTAAGACGGAGGATTTGGACAAGAATTACAAGTTCAGAGTGGGATTGGAGTTTGTATCACTTGATGAATTTAAAGAAGCAATTATTGAATGGTCAATATTAAATAGAAGATATACAATATGGCAAGCTAAACATATTCATACTAGAAATTTTTTCATTGTAGATACTTCAAAAAAAAACATGCACTTTTTATTTTTGGGAATTAGTACGCATCCCTTGTAGACACGCAGTAGCTGTATTAGGTTTTAGGAACCAATGCCCTGAAAATTTTGTGGATGATTATTATTCCAAAGAGACTTAAATGACATATTATGTTTATAATGTAAGTCCTATTGATGGATATGACATGTGGCCATAGGTTGACATGGAAGAGATGTTACCACCATCATATAAAAGAGGACCTATAAAGCTGAAGAATTTAGGAGGAGAGAACCTGATGAAGACCCTAATAAGGGAAGGACACAAACTGTAACGTCCTGTATTTAATTAATTATTTAATTAATTTTTATTGAATTATTTTCGAATTAATTGTCGAAGTTGTGAATTATTGTGAAATGTTGATTTAAGTTGTCATGTTTTTAGTTGATTTAATTGGTTGATTAATATTGGCCATTATTTATGAGAATAGTTGTAAGAATTATTATGGGCTTATTTAATGGTTGGTGGTAGTAAAGGTGGGATGTGAAAATTAAGCCCAATGGAATTATTAAGAATAATAGAATTATTTGATTAAGTGGAATAAAAGAAATTAGGTTATCAATAAAAGAGGAAAAAAAAGGTTTTGGAGATTCTTTGGGTAGTACGTAGAAGTGCAAAGTTGCGGAAGAGGAAAAGAGAGAAGAGGCCAAGTTTGGAAGCCATGGCAAAAGCTAGGTTCAATCAGTGGACTAGAGAGGTCTCCAATCCAAGGTAAGGGTGGAGTTATAACTCAATAATAGGTTATATGATGAATAGTATGTGAGATTTAGGTTGTTAAAATTGTTGCCGTGTGTGTGTTGATTTGTTGTGAATGTTATGAAGCTAATAAAATTGGTTACTGTCAATGAATTTATTGTTGAATATTTTACATGTGGATGTGGTATAAATGTTGTGTTGCTGTGATTAATTGTATGTTGATCTGAGAGGAGGATGAATGAAAGAAACCGGGCAAGGTCTGTGTGGCTGGAAATGAAAAGAAAAAAAAGAGGAAAAGCATGGGAGGCGCCTGCCTCCTCATGTGCTAAGGGGTGAGGCGCAAGCCTCCATGGAGAATGGGAGAGAGGCGTTTGTAAGTATCAGATATGCCTAAGAGGGGGGGGGGGTGAATTAGGTTTTCAAAAAATTAATCGGTTTTATGAGAAAGTTTTTACTGATTTTTTTTGGTTTAGTGTTTGAAGGCTTTTGATGGTTTTTATCTTTTTCTTGGTAATGGTGATGAAAGCGGTAAAAGCGAAAAGATAAAGAACACAACGATATATACTGGTTCCCCTCACAATCCGAGAGTACTCCAGTCCCCTTTCAAACACGAAAGAGATTTCACTATAGTTAGAATTATTGTACAAGCCTATGCCTACTATCTAACCTATAGGGTGATCAAAGGTTCTTAACACCTTTAAAATCAATCAACACTAATTTGGATGAAGAACAATCCTCTTCAAACACACCACTTACTTCCAACAATCCTGGATAGTAAGGAAATAATTTTCTTTGAATTTTTACAAGAGATTTAGATGAAGTTTGTATAGCACTATCAATCTTGGATTGATCTTCTTCTTCAAATAAACAATTCTCAAAATGGATATAAGTGTTCACAATGTATGCATGAAACTTTGAATGAATTTCTCAATGAAAATGTGTATAGAAAGTTTCACTTGAAAGTAAGGATTTGATGAACACTTGGAAATATTGAAAGATGAAGATTTATGAAAGTTATGAATTGTTAATGAAGAAGGTGATTAATGATTATGAAAGATGTAGTATTTATAATGTGCTAAACACCTCTTTGAATGGTTATTTTTCCATGAAGCAATGCCATGATTTAGTGGTAAGAAGATAAATTCGTTTGAGTGAAATCATGCAATGGAAAAACACACTGGTTCAGTAGGAACCGGTTCCTGCCTGGGACAACCTGGTTCCTGCTGAACGTTACAGCAGAAAAATTCAAATTTTGAACTGAGGAACCGGTTCCCACCTAGGGACAACCCGGTTCCTAGTAGTAAAACACAGAATGCTGAAGATGTAGAATGCTGGGAACCGGTTCCCCCACAGCGACAACCCGGTTCCTAAAACCTTTATTTTGAATTTTAACTTTGAAAAAGGTTTTAAATGATCTTTTGAAGGATGACACTTTGTAGTATGTTTATGATATGCATGAAAATATATTTGTGAACAATTATATGTCAAAGTGAGTATTGTTTGTACCTTTGCCGTTTTAGCTCGATCCTTGAATCTTTATTGTTTCTTCAAGACTTTGAAATGATGTGTTTCTTGCTTAAAACTTGAAATACTTTTTGCACATCCTTTTATGAAAGCTTGATGTCCATATTGTCTTCATCAAAACAAACTATGCTTGAGAAGCTTGCATTTACATTCTCCCCCTTTTTGATGATGACAACCAAGTCTTGAAAATGTTTTGAAAAAGTTGTTTTGTGCTTTTGAAATTATGTTGAACAATGCAAGACTCCCCCTATGTTAGAGACTCCCCCTAAATCCATGATTCCTTCTTTGATTTATGGTGATGAGTTTCTTTTGTTTAATGTTAACAATGACCTGCATTTTTTTATTTGAAACAAAACAACAACAAAACACATGCATATTCTTCTCCCCCTTTGTTATTATCAAAAAGGATGGGGAAAAAGAGAAAATTGATATGAAATATAAACACAATGTGAAATACCACAAATATAACACAAATTGAAATACTACAAACATAACACGATTAAACGATACAAAACGTAGTTTTTTACGATTACAACATAAACATAAATAATCCTAAACATCACGAAACATAAAGGGAACAATGTCTAAAAACATAAATAAAAACCAACAATAAAATATAACATAATAATAAAGAGCACATAATTTAATCACTTTCATCCATTTGCTCTTCATCATCATCATCATCTTGTTCATCTTCTTCTTCACTCCCTTCCTCTCCCTCATAATGAGCCAAGATCCGCCTTTGAGTCCGTTGAATTTCCCGCATTTGTCTTCTCATAAGGTTATGCTCATAGTTGTTCTCCCGCTTGTTGTTATCAATAGATGTTTGAATGAAGCAAAGCTTGTCAAACATCATCTCCATTGTGTATCCACCTTCGGGAGGTTGAGGGATTTGTGGCACGGCCGGTTCGAAGTCAACTTTGTAGAAAAATCTACCTTCACGATCCGTAACAATTCCTGTATTTTTAAGAGCGGTAGCGGTGGTGATAGCACACTCTTGTTCATCCATATTTTTCTTCGGTTCCCTTTGAAGGAGAACACCAGCATTCCGAACAATATGAGAGATGGCCCTTGCATAAGGTAAGCCTCCTTTAAGGGAAGCCATAAGCTGCATGTGGCGCATAATTGAAAGAGCCCAATTGACTTCAATGCCACGTCTTAGAGCAAGCAAAACCATCAACTCAAACTCATTGACCCTGGAATGGTTAGAATTATTTGGAAATAAAACATAAGCAATGATAAGATGAAGCATCCTATCACTCACCGATAAGCTTGAACCGAACAAGTTAAACTTGGTAGCAAGCTGTTGGCGGACTGTGTCGCGTTGAGTTGGTCGGCACATATCCACAAAGACATCAATCTTACTATACGGTTGCCAATCCTCCGGAATGTTACCTTGAAGGAGCACTAAACCCTCATATGGAATTCCTAATAGTTTCCCAAAATCCTCAACATCTAAGCAAATCTCTTTTCTTGAAACTTCGGATACCAAAGTGAACTCATCAAAATCATTGGTCACTATCTTAAGGTTATGGTAAAATTCCCTAACCAAATCCGGGTAATAGTCTCCATGATCACTCACAAAATTTGCAACACCGGCATTAACTAACCTAGCATTTAAATTAAAGCTATGAGTTGGGAAATCATGAAGTTTACCGTACTTAGACGGAAGGAGTTTCCGACTACGAATGTTGAATGTGAGTCTCCGACTCTTGACAGTTGGTTGGAACTCTTGAGGATCTTCACTTGTCTCTCCAATTTTATTCTTTCCCTTTGCACTTCTTGAAACTTTGGGTGCCATGGTTGAAAGAGGTTGAGAGTTAGGGTTTGATATGGGATTTTTTAGATTTGGAGAGTGGAAGATGATTTGAGTGAAATGTGTGAAAGAGTGGAAGATTATATAGTGTTTAGAGGTAGTGGGTAATTTAATTTGGAGAGTTATGGTGAGATAATTGGGGTTTTAATTTGGTTTGACAATGGAGGTGGAAGGTTTGAAGAAGATGAAGATGAATGTTGAATGAGAGTGAATGTGAGTAAATGAGAGTGAATGTGTGGTGTGAAGTGATATAATGTATATGGAACAAAAATAAATAAATAGAAAAAGGAAGCAGAAAAAAAATAACAACCACATATAACTTCACGTACAGCCAAACAAGATAAGCAAAAATCTGGAAAAAGTACGTGGGAACCGGTTCGTCCCTATATGGGAACCGGTTCCTGAAGCACATAAAACAGCGCCTCTGGAAATTACTATGGGGAACCGGTTCGTCCCACATGGGAACCGGTTCCTGGACTGAAAAAGTCCAAAAACTTTAATTTTTATGAAACATAAAGCATTCATATCATACATAAATACCAAGTCATAATATATGAACATTTATAAAGTACTTTTTAACCCATAAAATGTTAGAAACGTGTACCTTTGATTTATGATAATGACGAACGAATCTAAACATCACCTTCATCTAAAATTCCAAGCTCTCGTCGAATTTTGTAAAACGATTCTTTTGGGAGAGGCTTGGTGAAGATATCCGCAAGTTGATTATGAGTATCTACAAAAGTGACTTCAACATCTCCTTTAAGCACATGATCGCGAAGAAAATGATGTCGAATGTCTATGTGTTTGGTTCTTGAATGCATGACCGGATTCTTTGTGATATTTATAGCACTTGTATTGTCGCATCGAAGAGGAATGCATCCGAGATCAAGTCCGTAGTCACGAAGTTGTTGCTTAAGCCAAAGAATTTGTGCACAACAACTACCTGCTGCTATGTATTCCGCTTCGGCCGTACTAAGAGCAACACATGCTTATTTTTTACAAGCCCATGATACTAATGCATTTCCAAGAATGTGACAAGTACCCCTTGTGCTTTTACGATCAGTTTTACATCCTGCATAATCCGCGTCAGAATAACCAATTAAATTGCAAACACTACCTTTAGGATACCATAAGCCAACGTTGGTCGTTCCTTTGAGATACTTCATGATCCTTTTAACCGCCATAAGATGTGATTCCTTTGGATTTGCTTGAAAGCGAGCACAAAGACAAACACTAAACATTATGTCAGGACGACTTGCCGTCAAATATAATAAAGAACCAATCATACCTCGATACTTAGTAATATCAATTGGAGTACCGGATTCATCTTGATCAACATATGTACCGGAGCCCATTGGAGTATTCATTGCTTTACAATTATCCATATCAAACTTCTTCAATAGTTCTTTACAATATTTAGATTGATTGATAAAGATTCCTTCTTTGAGTTGCTTAATTTGTAGTCCAAGAAAGTAGTTCATCTTTCCCATCATAGACATCTCGAATTCTCCTTGCATCATCAATGAGAATTCCTCACACATTTCTTTGTTAGTCGATCCAAAAATGATATCATCAACATAGACTTGAACCAATAAAGTGTTACTTTTGATTTTCTTAATGAACAAAGTTTTATCAACCTTACCCTTTTCGAAACCTTTTTCACACAAAAAATTGCTAAGTCTATCATACCATGCTCTAGGTGCTTGCTTTAATCCATAAAGAGCCTTTCTCAACTTAAAGACATGTGAAGGATTCTTGAAGTCTTCAAATCCCGGGGGTTGTTTGACATAGACTTCTTCATTGATGTAGCCATTCAAGAATGCGCTCTTGACGTCCATTTGATAAAGCTGAAAATTTAATGAACATGCATAAGCAAGTAAAAGACGAATAGCTTCTAACCTTGCAACCGGAGCAAATGTTTCTTCAAAGTCGATTCCTTCTTCTTGATTGTAACCTTGGGCCACCAATCTTGCTTTGTTTCGAACAATTATACCATTCTCATCAAGTTTGTTCTTAAACACCCATCGAGTACCTATGATGTGTTTATTATTTGGTCTAGGAACAAGTTCCCAAACTTGATTTCTCTCGAATTGATTTAAATCTTCTTGCATTGCATTTATCCATTGATCGTCTCCTAAGGCTTCATCAACTTTGGAAGGTTCAATTTGAGAAACAAAAGCCATGTGTAAGCAAGCATCTTTGAGATTTAATCTTGTTGCAACTCCTTGGCTAATATCACCAATAACTTTATCAATAGGATGATCTCTATGAGTTCTCCATTCTTTTGGTAGATCATTGGTGTTTGATTCTTGTTGTACACTTTCTTGTTGAACACTTTCTTGTTGAACACTTTCTTGTTGAACTTCCGGTGCCTTCACAATTGTTTCATTTGAAAGTTCTTCCGGGGATAAATCTAAAGGATCATCATCATCACAAACAACTATTTCCTCTTTGGTGGTGTTAGTCTCATCAAAAGATACATGCATGGATTCTTCAATAGTTAAAGTTCTTTTATTATAAATTCTATATGCTTTACTAGAAAGAGAATAACCAAGAAATATACCTTCGTCGGATTTCTCATCAAACTTAACAAGATTGTTTTTGTCATTGTTGAGAACAAAGCACTTGCATCCAAAAATGTGAAAGTGAGCAATGTTTGGCTTTCTTCCTTTGAAGAGTTCATATGGAGTCTTCTTTAAGATTGGTCTAATGATTACTCGATTTCCAACATAACATGCCGTACTAACCGCATCCGCCCAAAAGTATTTAGGAAGATTTGCATCACTAAGCATTGTTCTTGCAAGTTCCACTAGAAACCTATTTTTCCTTTCAACTACTCCATTTTGTTGTGGAGTTCTTGGTGCTGAAAAATTATGAGAGATACCATGTTCTTCACAAAATTCTTCAAATAATGCATTTTGAAACTCTCCACCATGATCACTTCTTATGGATACAATTTTTAATGACTTCTCATTTTGGATTTGTTTTGCATACTTCTTAAAGGCTTTAAAAGCATCACTTTTATGCATAAGAAACAAAGTCCAAGAATATCTAGAATAATCATCAACAATAACTAAGGCGTATACATTACCTCCGAAGCTTCTTGTCCTTGATGGACCAAATAAATCCATATGCAACAATTGAAGTGGTCTTGTTGTAGTCACCACATTCTTTGGTTTGAAAGATGATTTGGTTTGCTTTCCCTTTTGACATGCATCACATAATTTATCTTTGACAAACTTTATCTTAGGTAAGCCAATAACAAGATCATGTTTGGTTAACTTATTTAAATGATCCATATGAATATGGGCTGCTCTTTTATGCCATAACCATGAATCATTATTATTGTTTACCAAAAGACATTTTACTTTCAAAGATAAATCATTTAAAGAAATCATAAAAATGTTATTAATTCTTGTACCTTTGAGTTTTACCTCATTGGTGACTTCATCGATGATCAAGCATTCCTCCTTAGTGAATTTGATCTTGAAGCCTTTGTCACAAAGTTGGCTAATGCTAAGAAGATTATGCTTTAGTCCTTCAACATAAAGAACATCTTCAATGGATGTGAAAGGTGGTGCACCAACTTTGCCTTTGCCAAGGATTCTTCCCTTATTGTTGTCTCCATAAGTGACAAAGCCCTTGGCCTTTAACCTTAGATCTGAAAATTGGTTTAGATCTCCCGTCATATGCTTTGAACAACCACTATCTAGATACCATAGGTTTGAATTGGTCTTCAAGCATGCCTCGCATTCTTCATCGTCGGAGTGGTGTGATGCCATTAGTGCTAGATTTGCACTTTCGTCACTATCGGAGTCCGATGAAGAACTTACTTCATTATCTTCCCATGCTATGTAGGCCTTTTTATTTTTGAACTCCTTTTTGCCTTTGAATCCATTCTTCTTCGAAAGCTTTGGACATTCTGGCTTTATGTGTCCTTGTTTCCCACATTCATAGCATGTAACTTCTTGTGATGAAGTGGATGCTTCTTTATCTTTATGCTTTGAGAATTTCTTTCTTTTGACATAATTAGTATTATCAATATTATTTTTATTACCAAAAAATTTGCCTAACCTTTTTACAAGAAGCAAGAAGTTTTCATCTTCATCCGATGCATCTTTCATTTTGCTTTCTTTTGAATCTACCTTTAATGCAATGCCTTTGGATTTCTTCTCTAAGTTCTCATGCTTTTCCAATCTTCCAAGTTCCGTCTCATATTCTTGAAGTTTTCCAAATAGTATTGCGGAAGTAAATTTTGATAAATTTTTCTTTTCGACTATCGCCGTCACTTTTGGTTGCCACTCCCTTGTCAAAGATCTGAGTACTTTAAGATTAAGTTCTTTGGTAGTAAGAGTCTTACCAAGTGCCTTCAAGTGATTTGTCAAATGTACGAATCGTTTTTGCAAATCGAGAATAGTTTCTTCGGGCTTCATTCTAAACAGTTCGTACTCTTGGCTTAAAGTATTCAATCTTGATCTTTTAACTTCAGTGGTACCTTCATGAGTTTCTACAAGAGTATCCCATATTTCCTTTGATGTTGTACATGCCGATACTCGGAAAAATTCATCCATACTAAGAGCACCTTGAAGAAGATTGACCGCCTTTTTGTCAGCAAGAACCCTTTTTCTATCATTATCATCCCATGACGCTTTAGGTTTCTCCGATCCAACACCATTAACGACCGTTATAGGGACATGAGGACCTTGTAGGACAGCCTCCCAAACTTCTTCTCCTTGTGCTTCTAGATGAGCCTTCATTCGGATTTTCCAAAAGTCAAAATATTCACCACAAAACAATGGAGGCTTGTTGTTAGAACCACCATCTTTGAAAACCGGATTTTGATTTGCAGAAGCCATTCTGGATCTTTAGGAACAAGTTACCTATAACTTGCTCTGATGCCAAATGTAAGTATCAGATATGCCTAAGAGGGGGGGTGAATTAGGTTTTCAAAAAATTAATCGGTTTTATGAGAAAGTCTTTACTGATTTTTTTTGGTTAAGTGTTTGAAGGCTTTTGATGGTTTTTATCTTTTTCTTGGTAATGGTGATGAAAGCGGTAAAAGCGAAAAGATAAAGAACACAACGATATATACTGGTTCCCCTCACAATCCGAGAGTACTCTAGTCCCCTTTCAAACACGAAAGAGATTTCACTATAGTTAGAATTATTGTACAAGCCTATGCCTACTATCTAACCTATAGGGTGATCAAAGGTTCTTAACACCTTTAAAATCAATCAACACTAATGTGGATGAAGAACAATCCTCTTCAAACACACCACTTACTTCCAACAATCCTGGATAGTAAGGAAATAATTTTCTTTGAATTTTTACAAGAGATTTAGATGAAGTTTGTATAGCACTATCGTTCTTGGATTGATCTTCTTCTTCAAATAAACAATTCTCAAAATGGATATAAGTGTTCACAATGTATGCATGAAACTTTGAATGAATTTATCAATGAAAATGTGTGTAGAAAGTTTCACTTGAAAGTAAGGATTTGATGAACACTTGGAAATATTGAAAGATGAAGATTTATGAAAGTTATGAATTGTTAATGAAGAAGGTGATTAATGATTATGAAAGATGTAGTATTTATAATGTGCTAAACACCTCTTTGAATGGTTATTTTTCCATGAAGCAATGCCATGATTTAGTGGTAAGAAGATAAATTCGTTTGAATGAAATCATGCAATGGAAAAACACACTGGTTCAGTAGGAACTGGTTCCTGCCTGGGACAACCTGGTTCCTGCTGAACGTTACAGCAGAAAAATTCAAATTTTGAACTGAGGAACCGGTTCCCACCTAGGGACAACCCGGTTCCTAGTAGTAAAACACAGAATGCTGAAGATGTAGAATGCTGGGAACCGGTTCCCCCACAGGGACAACCCGGTTCCTAAAACCTTTATTTTGAATTTTAACTTTGAAAAAGGTTTTAAATGATCTTTTGAAGGATGACACTTTGTAGTATGTTTATGATATGCATGAAAATATATTTGTGAACAATTATATGTCAAAGTGAGTATTGTTTGTACCTTTGCCGTTTTAGCTCGATCCTTGAATCTTTATTGTTTCTTCAAGACTTTGAAATGATGTGTTTCTTGCTTAAAACTTGAAATACTTTTTGCACATCCTTTTATGAAAGCTTGATGTCCATATTGTCTTCATCAAAACAAACTATGCTTAAGAAGCTTGCATTTACAGCGTTTGCCTCATAGTGGCAAGGTGGGAGGCGCCTGCCTTTTAGGGAGGTGGTGAGTGCCTCTCACAAAAGTAGTGCCTTAATATATTATTTAATTTTCTGTGTACCATATAGTTTAACATAAGCCTATCCTAAATAAATTGTAGTAGTAATGATTAATAGTGATACTAGTAATTATGTCACTTATTAATTAATTGAAAGTAAAATTATTTAGTGGGATATTTAGTACCATTAACAGAAAATAAGTTAACCGAAAATTTAGTACCGTAATTAATAGTGAGTGCCTCTTATGAATAGTGAGTGCCTCCTTATAAATAGTGAGTGCCTCTCATGAATAGTAATGCTTTATGATAGTATTTTAATTATATTACTCTTTGTACATGTAAATTAGTATATACCCATCCTAAATGAATTATAAGCATGTTATCAGTTGAAGCACGCATAGGTAGTTGAAAAATAAAATTAATTGATTGTATGCTGTAATAACAGTATCAGAAAATAATTAGCAGAAAATGTAACTGAAATTAGCATAACAACTAGTAATGAGAATTTAGCCGGTAATTAACACAGTAATTTAGTGGTGCGGAATGGTAAGGAAATAGAATAGCAGAAGAATTATATACAGTAGCTAACAGTGAACATATTTGAACATTAACAGAGCTGAAAGTAATAGTAATTTAGCAGGAAATTAATTAGCAGGATTTAGTCGAATTACCCGAATAATTATACCGAGCGATTTGCGAGTACTTCGGTCGAGACGGTGAGTTATATAAGTTATTGTACGCGTATATTATAGTTGTGAATTCGTAGGTGATATCGATGTCATTGAATTTTTGTTGAGTTGTCGTTGAAGTGTGGTTGTTATTGTTGTTACGTTGTTGTTGTTGTTATGTTGTTGTTGATAACTGTGCTATCGTTGTTATGTTGAAGTTATTGATAATTGTTGCTATCGTTATTATGTTGCCACAAATTATTTGCACACATCAAGTTTTAGGCTTATGCCAATGTTGAACTGTTGTTGTTGTTGTTGTTATTATTGTATGTTGTAGGCTTATACCAATGTTGATCTATTGTTATTGTTGTTGTTGCATTTATGATGTTGTCGCATTCATAGTATAAAAGTTAGGAGCTTATCTCTGTAAGTTAGCCTGGATTGGCAAAATTTGTAAAGTTGAAGGCTTATGCCTTGTTTTAAAGTTGAAGGCTTATGCCTTGTTGATGCCTCTATTAACTGACAGATTTTAAGTTGGGAGTTTTGCTCCGTTGGTACCACATGCATGTGCATTGTACGAGTCGCATTTCGAGTTGCATTTTGAGTTGTTGTGATGAATGTTGATAATTTTGTGGTGATGAATGTTGTTTGAAAGTTGTTGAAGTGGTGATTTTAAATAATCTAATTCTAATATATTGTTTATCATACACTCAATTATATGGTTCGATATCTCACCCCTTCTGTTTGAATGTTATCCTATGTTGGTAACGTGCAGGTAATCCAAAATGAAGGTTGTCTACCTTTATTAATTCGAGTCACGTGTTGGTCGCTCTGATACGTAACACTAGGGGGATGAACGCATGTTATTTTATTGTTGATTTCAATTCTGTTGCTGAATTTTAAGTTGAATTTTGTTAAATACTTTGTTGCTTTGAAGTCGTTTATGTTGGGCAAAGGTGTTATACTTTTAAGTTAAAGTTTATGAATCCACTGCGTGACAATTTAAAAGTTGTTTTATTTTGAGGACATAAAGTTGTTGCGATTTGTTCATCCAAGTTTTAATGTGTTACATATCTGTATTACATGCGATTATATGTTGACGTTTTAAATTGAAAAATGTGGCATCCTATTTGTGTTGTGACTCTGATTTTAATATTATCCGCCGGGTAGAAATGGGGTGTTACACAGACAAGTTATTATTGTGCAAGATGTGGCATACATTGCCATAATGCAATAAGTTGTACAAGTCCAGTGGTTGACCCTAAAGCTCAAAAAAGGAAGGTATTTAACATGTCCGTAATTTGAATATGTTATTAATGACATTGATATCTTATTAATGTTTTGATTTTTATTACAATGACAACCATCTAGTAATACAACCTAAGAACAAACTCAACCTATTGAAGTTGGAGCAGCAACCTAGGAACAACCTTAACCTTATGAATCTCAAACTGATGTCGATCTTGAGTTTGAAATGCTTGCTGCAAATCTTGAAGCACCATTTGAGGCAACTCAACCTCAACCAAATCTTGCTAAAACTGGACCTGTTACATCTTCACAAACTCCACTTATTACATCAACTCAGATTAAACCTGCTACATCAGCTCAGAGTGCACCTGTTCCAAATTCACTAAATGACTATGGTATAACACTTTATGCACCTGACTATATTTTGTTTGCACTTGTTCCAACAGCTGATGATGTACCTTCTATACATGTTTCTACTATTCCTAGAGTTCTAAAAAACCATTTGAGTTTTAATAATGACTTGAAATTATTCTGTTGATGTGTTATACCTGCCGCACTTCAAATATTCTGATTTTTACATAAAAAGAAGGCAATCAAACTAAAAGTTTAAAGGAAATTGGATTTGAAGAGAAGTGATAGGACAAGGGTCCTTAAATGCAAAAACCTCAAAGGAAAATGAAGTGATCCATCATAACCTATGGATGTGTAGAAATTAAACATCTTATTATGGTTTTGTCATGTTGTACTTTGATACCTTATTATGGTTTTGTTATGGTGTAGTTTGATACTTTGTTAAGATTCTGAGCCATAAAACATAATTATGGTTTATTTATGGCGTGTCTTTGTTGTATTTTGAGACAAATTTATATGGCTTTTGGCTTTATGTTATTTTAAGACATGAACCATCATTATGTTATCTATATGCCTTTATATATTACATTATTAAGCAAACAAATCACAAGCATACAGGGATGAAAGTACACTAACATAACTAAGAAACAGGGATGAAATACAAACAGATAATTAGGAAACATTGATGAAATACAAATAAGTCATTAAGAAACAAGGATGAAAACCAAATGCCACAAACATATAGGGACAAAAATCATAAATTTCAAAGGTTCTTATTCATTCAATAACTAAGTGTTACAGACGGAATTCAACAATTACCCTTCTTTTAGGAATTAAAAAATATATATAAACACCATGAGCATGAACTCACTCCCATTTCTGATAAGAAAATAACAAACACCATGAAACAATCAACAAAAGCTTAAATAAATTGGAGATTATATATTTATTTCAAATCCTCTACTTCTACCTGTTGATGAACTATGCATTTACCGAATTTCCAATTTGTTATGTTTTATAGCGAATTAACGAGGCTAATGCATCCACTTCCTTCGTGTACAACTCACTAAATTACACAATAATTCTCAAATCCTTATGCCATTTCAAAGTTAACTTAGGTGTCCCTCGTTCGTTAATTCAAAATCCATAACTTCTAATTATCACTTCCTAGTTAATTACAAAGATGAATAATTGCCCTAGATTAGATCGGTAGACTAATAGTAAAAAATCTCTACTCATCTAATATTGATTCATGCATTCGTTAACACATAAAAATCATTAATATTAAGAACAATTTAATAATAACAATAACATAAATAATTTCAATAAATATCAAACAACCATATGATCCAACAAGGTACAAGCAAGTTTGTCTCAAAATGACCTAATCTAAAGAATCTAGCTACTCATAGTATATGTAATCATTACAATGAGTTTAGATCGAGAGAACATCAAAATCAAGGAAGAATAAGGTATTCAATGGCTTCCAAACCCTCAAAATCCTCTTTTTATAACTCCAAGTCGTAACTTTATCTCCCAAATTCGTGAACTCAAAAAGTAGCTTAAAATACCTTTTTATAGTGATTCTGTCACGTCAACACAATGCATCATTGTGCCACGATGGTATGCATCGTGCCACAATGGTAAGTCCCGCTTTGAGATAATTCCATGGTCTATATCTCCTTTTTAGTTTTATTTTGCAAAATGTTCCATCTCAATCCAAGTTACGAAACTCCAGATATGATCAAATTACCGGGCAAGTTTCATGATGTAAATTGTGTTGAAAAATACTTTCATCCGAATTTCCTAGTAAAAATCACGTAATGATGAATGGAAATTTACTCTCTTGCTTGTCCTTAATTAACTTGTCTGCACACTGAAAAATTTCATCAGAATTAAAATGTTTTCCCTTACCAATGAATGTCATCTTTCTTGTTTTGTGGATAAACTCTTCCGTTCTCTTCTTCAATCTCATTAAATCGGAAAAGTTCTTCTGAACATACAAGTATTAAACATGCCTCTCATCTCACATATATGCACTCAATTTGACAGGATAGTCACACAACAAACATACAAAAGCATTTAGAATGAGTTTGTAAAATTTCTAACCAAATTAATAAAAGTCATATTTAAGCACACACTTTTGAGATCTTTTCAAGGTTGTAACATGGCTTATGTCATGGTAGGATAATTTAGGATAGTGGGCTAAAATCTTTGGAGTTAGATACCTAGTTTTACTTATGTTATCATGTTTCCATTATATAACTTTTTTCTTCATCAATCAGTACTAGATAATTTATTTTTTTGGTCCTATTCATCTTTCCATTTTTTCACGATTTTTTTGAATAATCTATTTTTAACTTCTTGTTTACCTTTTCTATCTTTCTGACCACTTTCTCTAGTAACTCCACCCCAAAATTATTTGTTTCTAACTTCCAAGAGCAACACCAAACTTATTATTTCGCATCAGACAAGTAAAACAATCATTTCTACCTAACTCCAAAGAGGGTGAAAAGAATTTACCTTTCAAGTCGAATGGCTATATCATATAGGCTATGTCACCGAAAGAATGGGTAAGACTCAAAGTTTTTAGCAAGGGATATAATCATATTAAAACATGGTGGCTTAAAAAGGCTCAAAGTTTTCACAAACAACCATCTCAGTGTGTATTTATTAGACCAATAGACTCAATTAGACACATTGAAATTCTAGAAAATAACTAATGTACGGATACTCTCATTAGAAAGAAAAGTGGATAATGGAAAAATTTTGCTCAAACCATACTAGTCAAGGTATCTAAAGATTGAGTACAAGTAGTCGAATTCCATTTTCTTAATCAACTTTCAATCTGCAAAGGAACTTCATTGTTGATCTCTTTCGTTCATTCTTTTTCTGGTGACATTTATTTTCTTTTTCATGCTAACACTGTTAAGGTAGCAAAATTAAAACTGAAAGAAACAACAGAAGAAAACAAGTTCATTAATATCAAACAAATAAAAATGCAAATGGAAAAATTGTACGATATTTAACTAGTACTTTTCCTTGGATCAAACAACAAAAAGGAAATGAACTGGACTAAATACAAAAACTGAAAAATGTCTGGTTGTCTCCTTTTGGTCTTCTGTTAGGGCATAATATATGACATAATAAGCACAACATTTTTCTTCTTTCTTTTGTTTGTTAGGAATCTCGTATACTTGCGGTAATGATGATGTTGCTTTCATCTCCTCTTCAACTTGATATTGGTGAACAAGGCATAAAAATCATCTAATACTTACTCAATTTCTTCTCTTCCATCTTCCTTGTTGCTAAAATAACTTTTCAAGGCATGCTTTTGTTGAATATTTTCCTGTTGTATATCTACGTATAAAGAAATTATTGAATTTGAAGCTTTATCCAAAACTATATCATCCTTACTTTCCATTTTTGATCTTTTATCACATTTATTTTTTCCTCAATTGCTTCTATTTTTGATTCAGTTTTCTCATCTGATGGTATGATTAATTCTTTTTCTTGTTCTTTTTCAACTCCTTCTTCATTGGCCACTTCCCATTCATCTTGGATTTCTCTCTCAACTTCATCATTCATAATCCTATGAAGGTTGAGAAAAACACAAGAAAGGGAGGTTTGGATTGGGTTTTCTAAAAAGAAACTTCAAGAAAAACTATTCACCATATTCAATGAGATACATAAGAAATGAAGGAATAAGAACACGTTTGGTTTATACAAGTTCACCTTAGAAAAGGTTAATCTTGTCCACCCGCCAAGGTGATCTCGCCTTAGAAAATAACTTAATCCACTAATTATGAAAGATTATAAACAACCTCTAAGAGTCTAGAAATACACCTTAACTATCTCAAGTATACATACTAACAACCTGGTCACTCGTAGAATACAAATCTCAACAAATTTAATATAGAAAGTGTTTACAAAATAGTGCTTCTAAATAAGTAAATGAAAATAACTCTTAAGAACAAATGTAACACAACTTATGATCAACAACTCTTGTGTTATAGAGATTCTTAGAAATAGATTTCTCACAAAGGAGTGTTTAGAATAATCTCTCTTAGATTTTCTTTTTCTTTCTCTTTTCTTTCACGTTGGAGATATGTATGCTGAGTTTGAAATATATTTGAGCAGCTTGAGCATCTTCACACACACACACACACACACACACACACACACACACACACACACACACACATATATATATAGTTCACAGTTGAGAAAGACAAGACGTTGCTTTCCTTTCCAATTGATGTAACGGCTCCAAAAAGATCGTGGGGGATAAAGAGCACACCAAAATTGGGTTCGTACATACGTCCTTGTAGTAGTGGAGAAGATAGTGTACTATTGTACCATTTATATTATAGCGCAAGTTTTTGACATTTCTTCTTTGAAATGTACTTTTGAGCTGAAGTATAGAAAACATGGAAAACATCAAGTAACGTAGACGTCCCAAGAGAGTTGAGTCTTCAGAGTCAGAATGAAGTCTTCAGAGTTGAATGCAACAACTTATCTGAATGACATATCTTGATTTCTGAGCTGGAAGCAACAACTTATCTGAGCCTTGAAATCTTGATTTCTGATCTGGAATAGTAGCTTATCTTAGAAACACTTGATAATCCTTTTCTGGTTAACATTCAACATTCTTCAGAATTGCTGATGTCTCTTCAGAAATGGATAAATAGTTCTTCTGATGTGTGTCAACGTTGATTCTAATGATTCTTTAGAAAACAGTCCATAATCAATCAAAATACTAAATCTGCACACTCAAGAAACTATTAGAGTACAAAATTGTTGCATATAAAATATATGTATTGTTATCTTCAAAACTAAAGGTTGAATGCATAACCAAATATTGTTCTAACAATCTCCCCCTTTTTTTTATGACAAAACCATCTATTTTGATGAACAATTTTACAAGGTAGTATCATAAAAACATATCATAGTTAGATAGAGAAAACTCCCCCTGAGATGTACAAACCCCTTGAGTCAGATACGAGATATCAGAGCCTTGGTTTAATTTATCAGAGTTTGATTTTATTAGAAACATTCGCTATTCAAAACTTCATATATCAGAGCGCATGAAGTCTCGAATATTAGAGTATGTTGTTTCTCATTGTTACATAAAATTTTAGTGAATCAGATCATGTAACATCAGAGCATGAATTATCAGATATTTTTGAACATAAGAAATTTTCTCAGACTTTACTTATCAGATATTTGTGACTGACAATCAGAAATTTTCTCATCTTTATTAGGATATTATTCGTTCATTAGAATTAGCGTAATTCCTGAACCTTGAATTAAATCTCTTTTCACATAAATATGGAAAAATGTAAGTAGTGAGATTTTTTAGAGAAATAGATGAGTCAAAATCGTCATTATTTTTCTCCCCCTTTTTGTCATATTCAAAAAGTTAAGAAAAGGTTAATTGATTTTAATGATTAAGCACAAAATCAGAAAGACAGTGAGAGAAAAACAAACAAACAAACTTTCATTGATTAAGAAGGGAGTACAAAGGAGACAAAACAAATAAAACAATTCCATAACAATTATCATGAGAACAAATGATCTCTGAAAGTTTCACATCTATCCTCCACAAGGGCAGTATCTGGACCAACCTTAAACCTTCGAACTATTCCAACTAAACAAGCCTTATGAATCAGTTCATATAAAACTATCCCATATGGTGTGAAAGTTTTGTTTTGTCTTCTGGAGATCATCACATATTCCTTCAGATGAATGAAGATAGTTTAAGGCAAGTTAATTGAAACCCAATTGAGAAGACAAAAAATCGGGAGTTTTTAATTGTGATACACAAAATCCTTGTTAATGCCTCTGAGTTTTAGGTTGGTTACCAGAAGATGAAACCAATCTTAGGCATTGGGAAGAAGATTTTTGGGATTGGTGGGTTCATAACCAGACATATTGTCATAGATGGTCATGAGTTTCTCAGCAGGAGTGTACATGAGACATGTTTGTTCCATAGTAAAACCCGTTTGAGCGCACCCAATAGCTTCAACAATACTAGAAAGAGTGATGATGAAGGGGAAACTAAAGATACTAGATTGTATAAAACTATTATCACTGCTAACAAATAAATGAATCCATTCAGAAACACACTTTTGACATCCATCGAAGGTTTTTAACGGCATACAAAAAAATTCAGAGATCAGTTGCCTCTAATGGAGAAATTGAATTAGCTAGTCAGTTTTCATGTTCGTGCTCTCCATTTCCATCTTCACACATGCATGTGTTTGGTGTTTAACAACACTGTGAATTGATCACATACACAGTATGCGTTGCCTCTTGTGTATCTTCTGATGTGTGTTAGCTTTCTCACACATTTTCTCTCTTTTGTAAGGTTCAGGCATATGATAACTACATTTCAACATTGTTGCTTATCACATACAGAGTATGTGTTGCCTCTTGTATCTTCAGATGTATGTCTTCATATTTCTTCAGTTTGATGTGCATTCTCAACTGCTTCATCTACAAATACACAGATGTATTCTGCCGATTCTTTTTTCTTCTTTTATGCAAAATATGTCTTTGGTTGCACACTTTCTTCTTATCTCCATGGATGATCCTTACTGGATATTGTCTTTTTCTCTTCCGGATCCATTCAAGGGATGAATGATCACTCACTCTTCATTCTGGATAAATTTATTTTTCACTATGAGTAAGATGGATGGATTCCATATGCTGTGGTCACTCCATACTATTCAAGTTTGAAGATTTGTTCTATTTATAGCTTGGTGAGTGTTACCGTTAGAATCTAGCCGTTGAGATTTGAATATTGCTTTGAAGGCCTTTGTCTCGATTTGCTCATGGATGACAAATGTTGCTCTTGGCAGAACCTTATCTTCAACCTGATGATTACAGTGGATGGCGTGTTTGCTTGTCTTTCCAAGGCGCTGCATGTGGCTTTGCTTCTTCAATCAACCTTGGGAGTTGTTCCACTTAATGTTACAACCGTTTTGCTTATGATGAGGTTTCTAACGGCTCTCCCTTTGATTATCATCTCTTTGTATTTTATTCAATTTGTATGCTGAGTCGTAGATTCTTCATTGGTTCACAAGTGACTCTTTTGTTGTTTGCGTTTTGAATGTCGTTGCCTTGTGTCTTCAGAGCTTCTTGCTTGAGAACTTCTGATCTTTCTTCTTACGTGATCTTATGATGTTGCGTGCTCTTTCTAAATAAGTTTCAATCTTTGCTTGTTTGCTTCTTTATATGTTGTCTTTGGTGATCAGAACATCTGATGACTGGTGTCTCAGCTTCGTCAATCTGCTGGATGTTTGATTTCATATATGAGCCCGTTTCTGATGTAGTCGTTGTAATCTTTTTCTGATGAATCCTGTATAAATCTTATAGCATAGTATCTGCACACTAAATGAAATCATTAGTAATAAAACTGTTACTCACAAAATATATGTTTGTTATCATCAAAATTAGATTCTGAACATAGATTCTCAATCTTGTTCTAACAAATAATTCTCCTTATTTTTCTTTGTTCTTTTCTTAGGTTTAGTCTCATTCTTTTATAAGTCAGTATATTCATTGAGTTTGGATATTCAATCTGGCTAAAACCTTATGCTAATCAAACCAGATCATATCATATCAAATTTAATCAAATCTTCAAATGCAAGGAAAAAGGTTTTTTCATACAATCAAGCAAATCAAATGTTATGTTATCTCTTTAGCCTTGAAATAAATCTTTAGAGAATCTAATCTTTAATGCATCGCTTGTTTCACAAATAAAAATTGAATAATACTTATAAATAACACTAAATAATAATAAACCAAAACCAAAGCCTAACACTTATAAATGAATAATAAATATAAATAAAACAAATTCAATATATATATATATATATATATATATATATATATATATATATATATATATATATATATATATATATATATATATATATATATATATATATGAAAATAATTGCTAAATAATGTAATCATTTCCTCATTATCTATGTTAAAAAAGCCACCTTACATCTTGTCATTTTAAGATGCATAAAGACAACATATAAATTTTTTAAATTGTTTTTGGTAATTTTATTTAATATATTGAGTTGATGACTACTTTATTTAAAAATCATTTAAAAGATTAAGCGTGGGTTTTGTTCTTATTTTTTTTTAAATAAATTGATTATATAAAATTTATTTTAGGTAAAAATGAGTTGAATTTTACGTGATTTATATATTAATGAATTGAATACTACATTTTAATGTAAAAATAATTTTTAAATTTAAAAATTAAAAATTCAATTTTAAATAAAATCAATTCTAAAGACATTCAATTTTATTTTTTTAAAAACCAAAACACTTCAAAAATAATTTTAAAATCAATTTTATCACTTTTAATTCATTTTTAACTCTTTCAAAAACTAAGCCAATAAGACACTAAATATTTTTCAAAAATTCAAGAGATAAATTACAACAATGTCAATGTTAAGAAAACACAATGAGAATATCGCTTCTTTAAAGGTGTGTTTGTTTGGAGAGAAGTTGTGAAGAGAGAGTTTGAAAAGAGAGAAGTAGGAGAGATGCTAAAGTTATGTTGTTTGGAATGCAGAAAAATAGAAGAGAAAGATCAGAAAAACGTGGGTCCCACTCCTTTTTCTAATCTCTTCTCTTGTGCAGAGAAATAGGAGAGATGCTCTATCTTACCATTTATACCATTTATCCTTATGTTTTGTATTGTGAGTGGTAATGACAAATTGAGACTAAGATGCCCTAAAAAATTAATAATGTGATAGTGAAACCATTGAAAACAATCTTTAATTTTAACAAAAAATATACCTAAACCACCACTTTAACATAATCAAAATATTAATTAATTAATTAAAAATAAAATATTACAACAACTCCATAAAGTAATAATATAATTAATAAATAAAATTATACTAACAAACATTTTTTAATATTTGTTTTTTATTTTTTTATTAAAAAGAATAAATTTTTGAAAAGGGTGCTTTTGTCAAATCATAAAATCTTCCAACTTCTCTCTTCTCTATTTCTCTAATCTTTCTCTTATACTAAACAATACTTCAAATCTTCTCTCTTCCTCATATAGTTCTCTCTCCTCTTACTCTCTCTTATCTATTTATCTCTTCTCTATTTCTCTTTACAACCAAACACACCCTAAGAGATCTACAAATAAAGATGAAGTGTCAAATCAGAAAAATCTCCATAGTGTGAGGAACTTTCTGGTATGTTTCAATATTAGGTTTTTTTTATGGTTAAGATTTTGCCGACACTTTTGGAGAGTCCTGATTGCACCGACACATATGTGTGATCTAGAATGCATCACCATTTGTATAAATAGGGGTCTTAGAGTTATTGAATAACATATCTCAACAACATGCCTCTTCCTCAGTATTTGATTAATGTAGAAGTATATTTTAATGTCTGCAACCCTGCTGTTGAAACTAAGATTCTAGATGGCCATGAATCCTTTGCCATCTTGAAAGAAACGTTGAATAATTTGCTGCCTGATTCCGCTAACAGAAGGGTGGCAAAGATCGAGTTTCGGGAGGATAGAATTGATACAAATGGAAGGGTGAAATACAACCTAATCGAGTTGAAGAATGATGAAGATGTAAAGGGCATGTGGAAATCATTTCGCCGTAGGATAACTAAAGTTCCGATCGAGTTGGACGCGCAAATCCGAAGATACATGAACGACATAATGAAGTGTCTGAAACGTCCAAAGTCATCCGTTAGTGCATAGATTTTCATGTTTCGGAGTACTGTTTACGTTCGTTGTTTGTCATCTGATGTTTGTTAACTATGTTTGTTATTGATGTTATTTTATTTTCTTTATCTAATTAAAACACGTACTAGCAAAAAAGATTATGCAATAAAAAAGATGTCTGAACAATATATACATATAATAGAATCATAAAAAAATAAATCTACATAGGTCCTCCACAGGCAACATCCGCCAACCTAACTAAAATAGTATGAACCTCACCATCAGGATTCACCAAAACCATGAGGCTATCTAAGTGAACGGCGATGAACTATAGACGGATGTCCTGGTCACCTACGGGAGGTGGAGGTGGTGGAGGTGGATCAGAAGAATCCCTGGTACCTGAAGGCCAAGGAACATCAGATGCTGTGGTAGGTGGTATGACCGTAGGGTGTGACATACTGTGGAACCACTCCAGGTATCCATCATCGCACTGCCCAGGCTCCTAAACCTCAACGGCTGTATTAATGATCTCATGGGAGAGTTGATGATGTGACTCTGAAACCATTGATCAATGCCACCAACTGGATCCTCTAGGACCAGACGTGGGATGCCTTGTATATAACCGTATTGACGTAGAAACCTCTCAGGCAAGTGTCTAGTCACATGGCTTTCCCATCTGACATACCCTGAATATAAAGTAGATACATCAAAAGGACGCTGGGGCAGTGAGCTGTATACAGTGTCCAGATGACATCATCCAAGGTCAGAGCATCCAACCTCCGCATGTACTCCACAAACCCTCCTGGAATGGCCTGTTTGGCCTTCCACCTCTTCGCACATGGGTTAGTAGCCACAACACGCTGGATCTTCCGCTCATAGATGTGAGGGAAGTGCTAGTAGATCCAACACTGCATAAATAAAAACCATAAAATAAATACACCCAAATAATTAAACATAAAACATCTAATAAATTATAATATACATGTAACAAGCTCAGGTAACCAGCAAAATGTTTGGTGTCAGGATTAGATGCAGCATCAAGTGTCGTGTACAACATCGTCAATGCCGCCACTTCTCAAGCCCAACATGGGGTGTCAAGGTCGCTGAATAGAGATAGGTTTCGAACATCTATATAAACTCCAGACTTGTGCGTAAAGAGAGTACATGCCACTATATGTAGCATGTACGCCCTAGCGGCAGCCTGGTACCTATCTGCATCCACAAGCACCTGATAAGTAGTCCTCAACCAAGACATCCTAAGGTGAAAGTCCCGAGTCTCACCAAACTCACGTAGCACATCCACCTCATAAACCTCCAAAGCATCCATAACCATGCGCACCACCGTCGTTTGGTCCCTATAAACTGGTGTGAAAAATGTACCAGCAATCAAAATGTGAAAGAAGGCAGCCACATCATCTAAAGTCATCGTCATGTCCCCAAATGGAAGATGGAAGATGAATATGAAAAACACTAGAAATGGGGGGTTTGAATAGGGTTTTTAAAACATAATACTTTTAATAAAAACAATTCCCCTTTCTAGAAACCACAAAATCTCTACTATTGATAATAACAAAAAGATGCAAGAAGGAAAGAACACAGTATTTTTATACTGGTTCACTTGACAAATATCAAGCTAGTCCAATCCATTCTTCCGAGGTGATTTTGCCTCTCTCAATCGAGGACTTAATTCACTATATTGCACGGGCAACCTCTAGTGACTAACCTTACACAAGCTACCCCGAGGGAATAACTATAATGCACGGGCAACCGCCAGTGACTAACAACCTTGCACAGGCAACCTATGTGACAAGCACCTACACAAGCAACCGCTTGTGACTAACAACCTCTAAGACTCTCTAGTCCTAGATTTCTAAAGACTACTAACATTCACTCGGTCTCTCAAGGAACAATCAAACAACCTTTGATCAGGGTTTGTTTACAATATAATGCTTCTACACAAGCTGGATGTAAACTTTATTATTTCAAATCTAAGACTAAAAGAAATATGAAGCTATTAACAGTCTATACAGAGTGAATATGATCGTGAGCGTGCTTGCATCTTCTTTGAGTCTTTAAGCCCTTATATAGCCAATAACATAATATACCCGTTAGAAGGAAGTTCTGGAACTTCCAGAAGTTTGGCGGCTTGAACATAGTCAGAGACAAGATAGTACGTAATCGCGACAATGGGGTATGTCTGTGATTATGACTGCAAGTGCAGAGTCTATCGCGTAGTTTTAAAAGATATCGAACCCACAGGGACTAAGAATCGACCTAATGTAGTTAATGCTACTACGTAAATCTAAGGCTAATATTCAATTGATTATCGATCGGACGGGAATTAAAAAAGGAAATATTATTAAATTTAATTTTGATAATAATATCGGTATGCAACGGTCGGACTTCGGGGATCTAGTAAGCCATCGATGCGGATCGTAATTTAAAATCACTTTTCTGTAGAAATCATTAGTTTAAAAATCCTCCTCTCACACTCTCGTGTTTATTGATTATGATTTCACTATTAAACCTAAGCGAGCGCTCTCGCTGTATCAATTAAAGTTCAAAGTGATTTTTGAAAACCAATGAAAAATAATTACCCTTAAAGCGCTCTCGCTGTATTTAAGGTTAATGCCTAATTTATAAGGTCCAGTTAAAATCTCAAACTCTCGTTTTTATTGATCCTAACTTCTATTGTTTTTAACTCTCGTTACAAAACAGTTTAATTAAGCGTTTAGAAATATCAGCCAGACAAATAAATTTGATTAATAAACTACATCGACAGATTACTCGATTCCCTCGGTTATGTGACCTTACATACCGAATAAAGGTATTTAGCCGGACATGGTTTTAGTAGAAAAATCAGAGCATTTATAACATATATAAAATAATCCGGACATAATTAGATAAATCAACATAAACAAACAATAGTAATTAAATGCAAATAAATAAACCTGGATTAAATTGCAGATTGGAAAATTGTATCTTGCAGTACCGAATCTTGAATCCGGGACTTGAATTAAATTCTGAAATTAAATCTAATACTGAAAACTGAAACTAAATCTGAAGCTAGAAAAGAAAACTCGATCGCAATAGTATTTCCGGTGTGGAAATCTATTGCAAGAAGTGGGTAGGAAACAAGAACAGAGCTGGAGAATGCAGAAGAAATCTTGACGGTAGTAGGGTAAAAAGTACGTGTTACCCTTTTAATGATTCTTGAAGGGTTTATATAGAGCTCTCAATTCTTGGATTTCCAACTTGTCTCGTAGCAGTTGCTGTTCTTTCGGCAAAGAAAGTGGAGGGGAAAAAGTAGCGTAACGTCTCTTCTGGGCTTGAGTGTGTGACTTACGTCACACACATATATTGAGGGGGTGTCGAACGGATGGGGAGGGGCTGCGCCGACCGGCAGGTGGCCTAGTGCGCCATCCGTCGTGGGCTGCCTTGTGTTCTGGGCCTCTTTCTTTGTTGCTTTTCGCACCTCCTTTCTTTCTTGCATCTTTTTATCTTTTTAACTTCAATTTTTAATACTTTTTCTTCCTTTTCTCACATGAGCCAATAATTATTCAATTACCTGAAACACAATGAAATACCGACATAATACAAAATAAAATAATAAAATCGAAATAAAATAAAATAATAATTCATGTAAATTAAGTTAAATATACGATACGTTTTCGCGTTATCAAACTCCCCCACACTTGAACTTTGCTTGCCCTCAAGCAAACGACCAAGAAAAAGATTTTACACATGCATGACAATCATCTCGATCCGTACTCGTCGCGGCGATACTTTGTTAGAGACACGAAGGCTCAACATAAACACTAAAGATACAGTAGCGACACTAGACAACTCCAGCTTATGCAGAACAATTTTAGTCGTGCTATTACAGCTCATCTAAACCCTTTCGCTAGATTTTTCTTGTTTTCATTCGAGCGCAATCACATTAAGCACTTTATCTTCACACGCACATAGTAGAGTAACCGGTTAGTGACTCTGATCCTTATTAGCACGGGGCTCTGACACATTTCTGTGGTACCCACTTTTTTAACCAATTGTAAGCTGCGGGGGATCGAACCGTAATTCGCCCTACCAAGTTCAATACCAGATACTTTTGAACCAACCGACAATAGGCTTCTTTATTGTAATCCGCGAGATACACATCCTTTAGGTTAAATGACCGGGTGAGGGTCACCTAGCTTAGTCGGTGTAATCTTTTTTTTTTAAAATATCTTACTGAAAATTTTCAGGATCATTCACTTATATTCATCGGCTCTCTACGTAGTTTGTGTTTAAGAAGGTGTTGACTGCTGAATAAACAACTCGAAGCTACTTTAAAGCTTAGAGGTTAAAGACTTTGAAATAATAGGTACTTAAATAGAGTCTTGCATAAATCGGAGTTCTAGAGTGTCAAGGCTGTAGCGATTTTGTTTGCTAGTGCTTCGGTTCTATCATATCTTAAATTGTTGTATTCTTGCACTTTTCGAGCGTGTCAAACTATGCGTATAAAAAGGTTTATAGTTCAAGTAGGCAGAGAATTCGACAAATGGAAAATACTCGCATATATATTAAACTTAGAATACATGGGTTGGAATAACAGGAAACTAAAATATTTTTTTTTTAAGGGAGATAACTAGAAAATACTGGAAATTAAATACTAAAATTTTAAAAACTACAGAAAATAATTAGAAAAGCAGGAAGCTTCCTCCCCCACACTTAAACGTTGCTTTGTCCTCAATGCGACCTTGTGTGGTAGAACGGTGAAAACTCACTATTCGTTTCCTCTTCCTCGTGCTCTTCCTCGGGTTCGTGCTCTTCCTCCTCTTCGACCTTCATCCCCGTCTCCAGGCGGAACTATCCCAGCATGGTACACATACTCATGTAAGCCTTCAACACGATATGTCAAACATTGCATTTCTTCAGTGAGGTCTGCAATGCTACGATTATTCCAGTACGCATAGTATGTTGATCTCTTTGCATTTCACGCATCAGCGTCATCATTTCACTCTGACCCGCCTCAATCCTTTGATGACACTGAGTTTCTTCCTCATGGTTGCGTATCATCTCTCTATACACATCATCTAGTGTGACTGGTTGATTCCTTCTTCGAGGTGGAGGCACAGATGGTCCTGCAACATTTTCAGGATTGGGTTGGGGGTTTTCATCGGGCTGGGGCTCTCCTTGATTCATTTCTTGTTCAACTTCATCCACATTATCTACATTATTTTGATTCTCTTCCACGTTCTCACCAGGAGCAGGTGCGTCGAGATCATAGACCCAGTTGTCTCTGCGGTCTATCCTCGTGATCTCGATGTTTGGCAGTATGACACTACGAATTTCCCTGTTTCGCACCATGAGGTCGTACCTTCCGTCTGGTCTTGATTTGATAAGGTGACCAGCTCTGCAGTTGTTGATATCCATAAAAACGGGCGGTAGAGAAGGTAGATTTTTGAGCCTATCATTAAGGTAGAGGGCTCGAGCTATACCAGTGACAACCCATCCTACACAGAATGGTGTGTTTCCTTCTCTTGATACGAGAGCTTGAATGTGAGACATAAGGAAAGTGCTGGCATTGATCCTATGATTGGCGAAGGCACAATAAAAGAAGTATAACTCCTTACTATTGACTTTGTTGATGTTGGTTTTTCCGAAGATAGTATTTGCTAAAATGCGGTGGAAGTAACGCATACCCGGGTTATGAATTTGTGAAGAGAAGCGCATGTCGGGAACGACATTATTATTACCGGATATTCAACGCTAAGTTTCATTTGAGGCTCCTTTCCAGTCAAGCTCAGGTGGAATTCTATAGTTGGCTCCTTCAACACGTGGGAACCGAAAAAGAGCACTAATGCTTGCTTGATTCATGGTGTATTCTCGGTTGAATAATCAGAAGGTAGCGGTTCCGATAAGGTTGTGGGAAGCGTCGGTGGGTGTGTTGTAAATGTAATAACTTAGGAACTCCAAGGTTAACGCTTCGTATGTGGGGTAGTCGAGTGTGCTCACAAATGATAAACCCGTTTGCTGGAGTAATATTTGCACACCGGTTTCGTACAGCCCCAAACTTCGCAAGCTATCGATATGGGCGAACCTTGATGCTTCCACCCCTCTCTGAGCGAAACGTCGGTATCGGTTTCGTTGAATTTCTCCCGCTTCTCCAATTCGGAAAGTAACACCGGGGAACTCTTCTTCGTTTTGGTTGTTGAGGTTAGCCATAGTAAGTTTTCTGCTAGAAATGTGAAAGAAATTATAGAAGAAGTTGCAGAAATATATTTGTGGATTATGGTTCTGTTTGTGGCAGTGGTACAATATATATATATAGCAGAGAATGAATGAATAGATTGAATGAATGTTGAATGGAATTAAGGTGAGGTTTGAATTTGAAGTTGAAAATGGGAATTGAATAAGGACTGAGAAGTTTGAAAATGCAGAGGATTGGTTCGCTTGTGGTGTGAACGAAACAAATGAGTTTCTTCTGCATTTAAAGGGTTTGCGCCGAACGGCTAGGGGGAGGTCACGTCGACCGGCGTGGGGCCCTCTCTGGTGGACGGAGGAGATGCATGCATGCGTGAAGTGTGCATTCAGACTGTGTTTGCTTTGCGTGTTCTGTTGTGTTGCAGAGATTCCTCTTTGACCAAGACTACATGCAATGCTATTTGACCAACATAAATAACATAAATGACTTTGACTGGTAGTCAAAGTATTTATTGGGTGTGTATATGATTTTAGCAGAGTAGATAATAGCCTATATCAGTATGAACATTTCATAACAGTGTCACAATAAAGCATAAGTAGCAGACTGATTTTTTATTGTGTTCCATATATTCATTAACAACAATATTTATGAGTTAACCATAGCAGTGAATATTATAATGAACACAAACATTGGTATATAGCAGAGACAAAATCTGTGGTGCACACACAAAAACTTAGCGGATAAAATAAAGTAAAAACAGAGTAAAGAAAATACTGAATTTTATTAAAATCAAAAACGAAAATTGAAATTTTGTTCTAAAAATAGAAATACTAACTAATTAAAATGCTGAAATTTAAAACTACTTAAAACGATAAATCCTAACTAAGAATTCCCTTCCCCCACACTTAAACTAGACGATGTCCTTATTATCTAAATGTAAGAGTTAGAAATAAAAATTAGCGGTCTTCAATTAGCCACTTTTCGGAGGCGGGATGGACTGAAAGTGTTGATGAAAACTGTCCAGATTTGCCATGACCAAATCCATAAATCCGTGGAAATCTCCTCGGAGTCTCCCTAATTCGTACGAAGTACAACAACGTCATTATGAAGGGTCTCTATAGCAGCAGTGTGGTCAACCATAGGCACGTCCTCATAAGGTGTAGTATCAATGTCATAGTAGCCAGTCGGTGTCCTCGGATCACTTTCTTCCTCCTCGGAGTCATTCTCACCTTGTCCTTCCAAGTCATAAATCCAATTTTCTTTCTTGTGAACACTTGTGAACCTAATGCAAGGTAGAGCAAAATGATTAACCGGCTCATAGTTCACGAGAAGCTGATAAGGTGGAGACTCGTAGTTGCTAATCAGGTTCTTGTTGAAGCAAAACTCCATGTCCATGGATTTGAATCCTCCATAAGGAATCAATCTAGCAAGCGGGGCTCTCAAAGATAAAGCACGGGCGATCTTAGTAACAAGACCCCCTACAAGGATAGGACCGATGGTATCTTGGGCCAGAGTGGCCATCCTAGAAAGCATAAAGGAGACTCCCATAACTGGTCTGGCTTGGAAAACACACATCATAATGCCTAACTCATCCCTAGTCACTGAAGTATCGCCCAAAGGTTTTTCAAGAAGTGTAAAAGCTAGAATCATCTGGAAATACCTAATGGCGGGATTGTGGATTTCTGAAGAGAGTCGTAGATCATTCTGGTTTCTACCAGATATGATACTCCAAAAGTAGTCAATCATGTTATCAGGGAAGTACTCATCATCGACTTCCATCAAAGCATCCATGCCTGTGGGATATCCTAGTAACTCGGCCAACTGACGGGTGGTGAAGCGATATGTGAACCCAAACAGTCTGAATGAAACTCTTCCTCTGTTGAAACCTAATCCAAGTCTAGGCTCATATCGGAGGGAACTCAAAAACTCTAAGGTCAGGTTGCGGAAAGTGGGTGTACGGGTGGTGAGGAGATCCTCCCAACCAATCTGATGAAGCATAAAGTGCACACTTTCCCGGATACCTAGTACTGTCAGAGTCGAAACATGCGAGAAAGCGGTGAGACCCATCTCACGCTGTGCCAGAATCTCATATCGTCTCTGTTGATCCTCACTCCCAAAAGTAACTACCATGTCATCAGTGAAATCCATCTCTAAAGTCAGGAAAGTGGTTAGTACCCTGGAATTTTTTATAAAATCAGAAAGAAAAGTTTTAAGTTAGTATGATTTTAAAACAAAGAGTTAGTATTTTGAAATAAGAGTGCAGAAGTAAAAGAAGATAAATTTTAATAAAACATTTAAAATTAAAATGACTTAACGGAAAATTAAAGTTAAAAGGTGGGTTGTCTCCCACGAAAGCGCTTTGTTTAACGTCGCAAGCTCGACGAATCGATGGTTAGTTCTTCGACTCGGCGATTAACTCAACGAGCTTAAGACTATCAGTGTAGTCTTTTTTTTCAACAATATGGTAATGTTTCAATCGCTTCCCGTTTACAACGAAGCTATCGCTCGATTTTCCTTTAATTTCGATAGCGCCACTCGGATATACTTTGGTAACTTCGAATGGACCAGACCATCTTAAACGAAGTTTTCCTGGGAATAGATTAAGTCGAGAATTGAACAATAGCACCACATCTCCTTCATTGAATTCCTTCCTTGAGATGCGTTTATCGTGCCACTTCTTCGTTCTTTCTTTGTAAATCTTAGCATTCTCGTAAGCATCTAATCTAATTTCTTCCAACTCGTTGATATCCAATAGCCTTATTTCGCCTGCGGCGGTGTAACTTAGGTTTAAGGTTTTTATTGCCCAGTAGGCTTTATGCTCTAGTTCCACCGGTAGATGACAAGATTTACCGTATACTAATTTGAAGGACGTGGTTCCTATTGGTGTCTTGTAGGCGGTCCTATACGCCCACAGTGCTTCGTGTAACTTAGTGGACCAATCCTTCCTAGATGTGGCAACAGTCCTTTCAAGTATTTGCTTAATTTGTCTATTCGAGACTTCGACTTGTCCACTCGTTTGTGGGTGGTAAGGTGTTGCTACACGGTGTCGGACTCCATATTTCACTAAGAGTTTTTCGAAAATTCTGGATATGAAGTGGGATCCCCCGTCGCTAATGACTAATCTCGGTACACCAAATCTTGGAAAGATTATATTTTTGAATAGCTTAATAACTACTTGTGCATCGTTTGTGGGTGAGGCTACAACTTCTATCCATTTAGATACGTAGTCGACTGCGACAAGTATGTAGTTATTTCCGAAGGAAGATGGGAAAGGTCCCATAAAATCGATTCCCCACACATCAAAGATCTTTACTTCTAAAATGCCTTTTTGTGGCATTTCATCTCGCCTAGATATGTTTCCAGTGCGCTGACATCGGTCACAGTTTCTAACAGCAATGTGGACATCCTTCCACAGGTTAGGCCAAATGAGACTCACCTGCAGAATCTTAGCGCATGTCTTTGATGTGCTAGCATGCCCACCATAGGGGGCATCATGGCAATGATGTATTATTCTTTCTATTTCTTCTTCTGGAACACATCGGCGGAATATCCCATCAGCGCCTCTCTTGAATAGCAAGGGTTCATCCCAATAATATTGTTTAAGGTCATGGAAGAACTTCTTCTTTTGTTGATAAGTCATGTCGGGCGGAAGCACTCATGCAGCTAGGTAATTGACGAAATCGGCATACCATGGCAGTGTGGTTCCGGTGCTTAGTGTCTTAACGGTCTGCGCTTTAGGTTGTTCCAATGTGTCGCTTTCGGATTCTAAATGTCCTATTAAACGTTCATAAGGGAAATCATCATTGATTGGTGTTTCTTCCGTCTTAATACCTTCCATCCTAGATAAATGGTCGGCTACAACGTTTTCGGTTCCCTTTTTATCTTTGGATTCCAAATCAAATTCTTGTAGTAGTAGGATCCACCTTAATAGTCTGGGTTTTGCATCTTGTTTATCTAGTAGATACCTAATGGCTCCATGGTCGGTGTAAACTATTACCTTTGCTCCTATTAGATAGGAACGAAACTTATCTAACGCGAAGACCACGACCAGGAGTTCCTTTTCGGTTGTGGCGTAATTCATTTGCGCAGGGTCTAAGGTCCTACTTGCATAGTATATTGCGTGGAGTTTCTTATCTTTCCTTTGGCCTAAGACTGCTCCTACAACATAGTCGCTTGCATCACACATAATTTCAAATGGTAAATTCCAGTCGGGTGGTTGCATTATAGGTGCGAATATAAGGGCGGTCTTTAGTACTTCAATGGCTTCAAGACATTCATCGTTGAAATCAAACTCAACGTCTTTCATTAAGAGGCTAGTCAGAGGTTTAGAGATCTTAGAAAAGTCCTTTATGAATCTTCTGTAGAAACCTGCGTGTCCTAAGAAGATTTGTATCTCTCTAACTGTTTTTGGGGGTTGGAGATTTTCTATTACTTCGATCTTTGATTTATCGACTTCTATTCCTCTTTCGGAGACTACGTGTCTAAGTACAATCCCTTGTTTAACCATGAAGTGACACTTTTCCCAGTTTAGGACGAGGTTAACTTGTACACATCTGTCCAATACTTTTTCTAGATTTGAGAGACATCCTTCAAAATCTTCCCCACACACAGAGAAATCGTCCATAAAGACTTCCATGATGTTGTCTATGTAATCGGCGAAAATTGACATCATGCATCTCTGAAATGTTGCAGGGGCGTTGCATAATCCGAAAGGCATTCTTCTATAAGCGAATGTTCCATAAGGGCACGTGAAGGTTGTTTTCTCTTGGTCATCAGGGTGAATCGGAATTTGAAAGAATCCTGAGTAACCATCCAGGTAGCAGTAATAGGAATGTTTTGCTAAGCGTTCAAGCATCTGGTCAATAAAGGGAAGAGGGAAATGGTCTTTCCTCGTGGCTTTGTTTAACTTACGATAGTCAATACACATCCTTGCTCCAGTCACCTTTCTTTCGGCTATAGATTCGCCTGACTTGTTTATGGTAACTGTTATGCCTCCCTTCTTTGGTACACAATGGACCGGACTTACCCACTGACTATCAGAGATTGGATATATAATTCCAACATTCAGAAGTTTGGTAACTTCATCTTTAACTACTGTGCTCAGGATAGGGTTGATCCTTCTTTGATGCTCCCTAGAGGTTTTGCAATCTTCTTCCAACATGATGCGATGCATACATATGGAAGGGCTTATTCCTTTAAGATCAGCAATGCTATATCCTAACGCAGATGGATACTTTCTTAAAACTTGTAATAGCTTCTCAGTCTATGTGACTCCTAGCTCTGCGTTGACTATTACTGGTCTTTTGAGTTCATCGTCTAGATATTCATATCTAAGAGTCTTGGGTAATTGTTTAAGGTCCAAGGCTAGTTTCTTTGGGCAAGGCATAGGGTTGGGTGTTAAAGCTAAGCATTCGCTTAAACTATCGTCTCGATATTCCGGCCGCCAATTGTCATCTTCGAAGATCAAGGGCATCGGAATCTTTATAACTTCTGAGTATGATCCTTCTGATAGTCCTATCTCTCTTATACATTCATCAATAACATCCACCAGATAACATGTATCTTCTATAGCTGGGGCTTGAAGGAATTGTGTTAGAATAAACTCGACCTTCTCCTCACCTATTTCGAATGTCAACTTTCCTTTCTTCACGTCTATAATGGCTTCAGCGGTAGATAGGAAAGGTCTTCCTAAGATTATAGGAGTATTGACGTCTTCTTTTATGTCCATAATTATGAAATCCGTAGGGATGTAGAATTGTCCAATGCGGACGGGCACATTTTCAAGAACTCCTACAGGATACTTGACAGATCGGTCTGCAAGTTGTACTGACATCTTGGTTGGTCTGAGATCTCCCATGTTTAGTTTCTCGCAAATGGACAAAGGCATTAGGCTAATACTAGCTCCTAAGTCACATAAAGTTTTGTCTATGACAAATTTTCCTATATTGCAGGGTATGGAGAAACTTCCTGGGTCTTTCTGCTTAGGTGGCATTTTATTTTGAATTATTGCACTACATTCAGCAGTGAGTGTTACGGTCTCATTGTCTTCTAATTTCTTCTTATTCGATAGGATTTCTTTTAGGAACTTAGCATATGAGGGCATTTGGGTAATGGCTTCTGTAAACGGAATTGTGATGTTTAACTGTTTAAGAAGTTCGACAAATTTCTTAAATTGCCCTATGTTTTTAGATTTCTCGAGTCTTTGAGGGTATGGGATAGGTGGTTTATAAGGTGGTGGAGGTATGTATGGCTCTTCTTTCTCCTCCGTCTCGCCTTCCCTGTCCTCTTGCTCTTTCAAATCACTTGGTTCATCCTTGGGTCTATTTTCCTCCTCAGTTGTCTTCCTAGGGCTTTGGAACATAGCAGGGTTCTTAAGCCTAGGAAGATGTGAAAGAAGGCTGCCACATCATCTAAAGTCATCGTCATCTCCCCAAATGAAAGATGGAAGATGAATATGAAAAACACTAGAAATGGGGGGTTTGAATAGGGTTTTTAAAACATAATACTTTTAATAAAAACAATTCTCCTTTCTAGAAACCACAAAATCTCTACTATTGATAATAACAAAAAGATGCAAGAAGGAAAGAACACAGTATTTTTATACTGGTTCACTTGACAAATATCAAGCTAGTCCAATCCATCCTTCCGAGGTGATTTTGCCTCTCTCAATCGAGGACTTAATTCACTATAATGCACGGGAAACCTCCTGTGACTAACCTTACACAAGCTACCGCGAGGGAATAACTATAATGCACGGGCAACCGCCAGTGACTAACAACCTTGCACAGGCAACCCCTGTGACAAGCACCTACACAAGCAACCGCTTGTGACTAACAACCTCTAAGACTCTCTAGTCCTAGACTTCTAAAGACTACTAACATTCACTCGGTCTCTCAAGGAACAATCAAACAACCTTTGATCAGGGTTTGTTTACAATATAATGCTTCTACACAAGCTGGATGTAAACTTTATTTTTTCAAATCTAAGACTAAAAGAAATATGAAGCTATTAACAGTCTATACATAGTGAATAGGATCGTGAGCGTGCTTGCATCTTCTTTGAGTCTTTAAGCCCTTATATAGCCAATAAAATAATATACCCGTTAGAAGGAAGTTCTGGAACTTCCATAAGTTTGGCGGCTTGAACGTAGTCAGAGACAAGATAGTACGTGATCGCGACAATGGGGTATGTCTGTGATTATGACTGCAAGTGCACAGTCTATCGCGTAGTTTTAAAAGATATCGAACCCACAGGGACTAAGAATCGACCTAATGTAGTTAATGCTACTACGTAAATCTAAGGCTAATATTCAATTGATTATCGATCGGATGGGAATTAAAAAAGGAAATATTATTAAATTTAATTTGGATAATAATATCGGTATGCAACGGTCGGACTTCGGGGATCTAGTAAGCCATCGATGCGGATCGTAATTTAAAATCACTTTTCTGTAGAAATCATTAGTTTAAAAATCCTCCTCTCACACTCTCGTGTTTATTGATTATGATTTCACTATTAAACCTAAGCGAGCGCTCTCGCTGTATCAATTAAAGTTCAAAGTGATTTTTGAAAACCAATGAAAACTAATTACCCTTAAAGCGCTCTCGCTGTATTTAAGGTTAATGCCTAATTTCTAAGGTCCAGTTAAAATCTCAAACTCTCGTTTTTATTGATCCTAACTTCTATTGTTTTTAACTCTCGTTACAAAACAGTTTAATTAAGCGTTTAGAAATATCAGCCAGACAAATAAATTTGATTAATAAACTACATCGACAGATTACTCGATTCCCTCGGTTATGTGACCTTACATACCGAATAAAGGTTTTTAGCCGGACATGGTTTTAGTAGACAAATAAGAGCATTTATAACAGATATTAAATAATCCGGACATAATTTGATAAATCAACATAAACAAACAATGGTAATTAAATGCAAATAAATAAACCTGAATTAAATTGCTGACTGGAAAATTGTATCTTGCAGTACCGAATCTTGAATCCGGGATTCGAATTAAATTTTGAAATTAAATCTAATACTGAAAACTGAAACTAAATCTGAAGCTAGAAAAGAAAACTCGATTGCAATAGTATTTCCGGTGTGGAAATCTATTGCAAGAAGTGGGTAGGAAACAAGAACAGAGCTGGAGAATGCAGAAGAAATCTTAACGGCAGTAGGGTAAAAAGTACGTGTTACCCTTTCAATGATTCTTGAAGGGTTTATATAGAGCTCTCAATTCTTGGATTTCCAACTTGTCTCGTAGCAGTTGCTGTTCTTTCGGCAGAGAAAATGAAGGGGAAAAAGTAGCGTAACGTCTCTTCTGGGCTTGAGTGTGTGACTTACGTCACACACATATATTGAGGGGGTGCCGAACGGCTGCGGAGGGGCTGCGCCGACCGGCAGGTGGCCTAGTGCGCCATCCGTCGTGGGCTACCTTGTGTTCTGGGCCTCTTTCTTTGTTGCTTTTCGCACCTCCTTTCTTTCTTGCATCTTTTTATCTTTTTAACTTCAATTTTTAATACTTTTTCTTCCTTTTCTCACATGAGCCAATAATTATTCAATTACCTGAAACACAACGAAATACCGGCATAACACAAAATAAAATAATAAAATCGAAATAAAATAAAATAATAATGCATGTAAATTAAGTTAAATATACGATACGTTTTCGCGTTATCACTACGCAACGCCCGTCCTTTCTTGGTAGTGGAACGAAACATTCGTTTGTACCTTGTACTACATAGTAACGTTATCTTCTTTCCTTCGTGAACTTCAGAGGCTCACAACATGAGTTGGAAGAAAAAAGAATAAGCTTTGAATTATTCAGAACTTCAAGTCTTCAGAGTCACATATTCAGAGTCTTCAACACTTGGTCTTCAGAATTCTTTGTTGTTAGAAACTTGAGTCTTTAGAGCTTCAAGTCTTCAGAGTCTTTAGAAGGATGATGTCTACGGGTGCCACCTCTCAACAAAAGCTGATAACAGGGAGGCGTCCAACAAAGTCCATCAGATGGAAATCCTCAACTATCCTCCTCACCTTCTCAGGTATCCGACTCTCAGGAAAGTTCTTCAACTTCGACTCAAGAGAAGCGGCCTTCAACACTGGGCACTCTTGTAACAAAATAATACAATTAAAACAAATTAGTATACATCAAATTGCGTAATAAACATAAAAATTAAGCATTTAAACGAGACCGATTACATATCTTGCCTTGTATCCTATAAGCAACATGGTCAACATATCCCATTAACACGGACCTGTCAGAAGGTCCTATGGGGAAACCTCCATCAGTGTGTATTGATGGCTTTATAGATGCACGAGTGATGGTGTTTGTATCTTGAACCACCTGCTCCTGAACCACTTGAACCACTGGCTCCTTAACCACCGACTCCTCAACTACCTGCTCCTGAACCACGTGATCCTGAACCACCTGCTCCTGAACAACCTGCTCCTAAGACACCGGCTCCTCAACTACCTGCTCCTCCATATAATGGATGCTCCACCAGTCCAACGACGAGGTGTGCAGAACCCCGTCATCGCCGGCTGCTCAGCCCTCCATTTCCGGTTAGAATCGATCGGAGGAAGGTGTCGAACACGTAGCTCTGAGGCATACACCACATCAGCAGCTCGAGCAACCGCACTGGCTCTATCAGTTGTCTGTTCCGCAAAAGAATCGTCCCTGCCTCTGGTCCTCACTGCAAAATTTAAAAATATAAGGAAAATAGTTTTTTTAATTGAAATATAAAAAATTTCAAAATTTCCAGTATGATAATACGCACCGGAAATTTCAAAATTCCCGGTAATAGTGGTAAATGATAATACCGGGAATTTTGAAATTTCCAGTAGTAAATACTAGAAATTTTGAAATTTCCGGTACAATATACCAGAAATTTTTCAAAATATACCGTAAATCTTGTTTTCGCCAAATTTCCGGTACGCCTTCGAAATTTTCGGTATCTTCAAGAATTTTAAAAATCCGGTTCTTCCCGTAAAAGAAAATATGGTAATAAAAACTGGTTGGACTATTTGGTCTTTTCATAGGTTTGGAGGGTGTCATGTTTAATTTGGGGGGGTGACAAGATAAATTCTCAATGAAAGACACTCACTGAAAAAACTCAAGGATAATTTCTCTTGGCTTGACTTTGAAATCTTGTGAAGAAGCTAGTTACAGGACTACACTTTTGGCAGAACCATGAATTTATTCATCTTTCCAAAACAGTGCCTAGTACGGGTAGCAAAATGGGTCGTGGCCCATGGGGCCGGCCTGCGCATCTGCCATAAAATGGCGGTCAGTGTTGGGATTTTTGGCCCCCGCCCACCAAAGTCCGTCCCACCAAAACCCGCCGCCCGCCAATGCTTTCCCTGTAAAACCCGCAGTATGCCTATTCATTCAGTCTGTCCCGCCTTTAGCCCACCCTTTTTTACTTAATCCTAGCAATTCTAATTCTTGATGGTATTATTTTATACATTTATTTGTGAATATATATATATATATATATATATATATATATATATATATATATATATATATATATATATATATATATATATTAAGTAAAATTTGTTTAAAATATATTTTATAAAAACTTGTTCTAAAAAATAAGTGCAAATTTTAATTAAAAGGTAAAAAAACTATTAATCTATTAAAAAGGAATAAATAAATAAATAAATAAATAGGCAGGCAAGCCAGCCGCCCGCCAACCTGCCACCTTGGCAGGGTGGGCTTGATTTTTACGCCCATTAACACTAGGTGGGCTTGCCCTCCCCGTTATTTTTTTTGGCGGGCTTAAGACGAGGCTGGCGGCCCGTTTTGCCACCCCTAGTGCGTAGCTTCTTCGAGCATCCCCAACTCAATCAAAATTGCAAATAAAGCATCAAACACTCCAAATCAAATCTGACACACATTCCTAGTCAACTTCAATTTAACCAGAGAGTCCGAAATCTCCGTCCACACCAAAATCCACTCTTTAATAACATTCTTTGCATCAAAATAAAACATTCCACTTGGCAAAATATGAATAAGAATACAATAAGATTCGGTGGTGTAGCGAAACCCAATGGATACAAGTGCAAAATTAAACAGGTGGGTATCGCCATCATGTTGTAATAAACTAACACTACTAGAAAATTCTCTTTTAGTGACCTAAATTAAGACTAAAAAAATTAAAAAATCGATCTCTATAACATTTTGCTTTTTGACTGAATTAGCGATCGATTTTCTGATCATTTTTTCTAAAATAGAACTCAAATTGCCAAAACTATATTCAATTCTTTTTTAGTGGCCAAATTAGAAAGGAAAAAAATTTAAAAATCGATCTCTATAACATTTTGCTTTGTGAGTGAATTAGTGACCGATTTTTAAATTGGCAAAGCCAGGTATTTAACCCACACCCATAATTTAATGCATCACTACATTAGCACTACGCTATATGAAATCTTTTTGTTCAAAGTTGTATTTAAAAATATATACATAATACTATCGAAATAATTTTTTTTAATAATTTTCAAATAATAATAAAAAAAAAATTATTAATATTATTTAAATTTAATTGATGTAATGAAGATAAAATTTTAATTTGTGGTAGAATTTTACCATGTACATATAAAAATAAAATTACATAATTTTGTTATATAAATATATTTTATTTGTATAATAATTAAAATAAAATTTTACAATAAAATTTACTGAAATTAAAAATCACAAATGAATAAATTTTTTATACAAAATAAGATCAAAATTAAGAGTTAATTAGTAGCTTAATAAAGAAGAATTAAAAATAGGAAAAAAATTTATCACTGATCAAAATTTCGGTCACTCATTTTTTCATAAATTAATTTTATATAAAAACAGTTTTTGGAGACTGAATTTTTGGTCACTAAATTGGTGAATGATTTTATTTTGTAACCGATTTAGTAACATCTAAAAATTTACTCATGGATATTAAATTTCTGTCACTAATTGGTGGCTAGAGTGATCGAAGATTTTCAATCTCTAAATCAATCACTAAAAACGAATTTTTATTAGTGTAGATATAGATTCTGATAGTGTCATCAAATGAAGGTTTTGATGTAAAAGAGTATTTAATAAAATCACATGGGAACCAAAAATTGAATTTGGACAAGATAGGGATGATAGGGTAAAGAAAATGGAAAATGATTTTGGATGAAATTGTGAATAGAAATAACTTATTCGGATTGAATGGAATGGTGAAAATGAATGAGTGATTTAAAGACATATGAAAGGAATAAAAAATTACATTAAAATAGAATATAAAAAGTTATTAATAATTTACATAATAAAAAATATAATTTAAATTAAAAATGAAATAAATTTGACATGTCTCCACTGTATCAATGTCACATCATTAATGAGAAGACCATGTGTGCTAAATAAGAGGGGCCAACAAAATCTCAAGAAAGATAAAATTTAGGGACTAAAAAGTTGGATTTTAAAATAGAGACTAAAAGTGAAAAAATATAAAAATAAAGGGACCAAAAATGCATTTAAGCCAAAAAATAGTTAAATATGATAAAGTCATTATTTATTAATTTATTTCTCTCCATCTTCTTTATCAAATATGTAAAATCACATTTTAGTTACCAATTTAATTAGCCATTAAATCGGTCACCAGACTATAGAAACCCAAAATAATATCCTACATTAGAGCAATTTCCTTGCCATGACACATACGCAATTTCTCTCTCAAACAAATAGAATCCCTCATCACGCACACTACAATTATCACACCTCTTTCGTCGTTTCACAATTGGCATATAGAAACCCATAATTATGTTGAAGACTATTTATCAAGAACGTGGAACCCCATTAGTTTATTTGAGCCAAAATAGTAGTGTTCTCATAGTCATCACATCGTTTGATCTTTTTGTAATTGCTCCTTGCAACGCTACATCAACTTTTTAAATATTTTCATAAGTAGACAGAGAGGTCGCTATTGGAAACTCAATTTTAGAAAAATATTTATTCAAGTCATCTTCCAAAATATATTGTGGCGGAGGAGATGGTTAAGATGATGGTGCAGATGGTTGCCTTGGATGTGTTTGATCTCATGGAGACAAAATTGGTCTTTAGAACTCAGCAGATGAGAATTGTTAAGAAATTGAATACCTAAAAACCTAAAAATACTTATGCAAAATGTTTAGGAATTTTTAATCGACTCAATAAAAAAAACTTAATCATAAGTCAAGAAAACAATTAATTTAGTGGTGACTTTAGGCGTAACCCTAGCTAGTCGTGTGGCTCTATGTGCTTAATAGAAATAATAAGTTTGAATAATGATAAAAGGAATCAACAAGAAGGTTTTTTGTAATATGCACAAAGATAATCAAATGCTAAATATTTCACCATGAAACAAAGCCAACTGACTCAAGCTCATTAGTGATCCTTGTTCTATCTATTTATTTATCTTTTATAGGATCACATGTAATATTAATTGTGTAGTTCTCAAAGTACTAAGATAAACACGCACACATACACACACGCGCGCACATAGACATTTCAAAACTTCTTCTAATCCTCTTAAATTGGGACACACCTTTTTGACTTCGAAGCTTAATTGATTATGAAGCAAAAAATATCTCTCTAATGGATTATGACACTTGTCTACTATATTATGGGGCAAACTCATCCAATAATCAATTAAGGAACATTTCTAATGGATTATGATTCAGATTCAACACAATCTTTCCTATTTTGCAAGGTCATAATCGATTAGAGTTGCATTCTAATCATTTGCAATGCGGATCGACCCAAAAATATTTCCTTTCTTAGCCCAAATTGTTTAATATACAATGAGGACTTGTGTTCGATTCAAAATACATAAGAAATCTGAATATTACTTCTTCTTTTGATCGCATTCTCTACTTAGATATTTTATATTCACTTAAAATTATTTTAGTGCCAAGAGAGTGAAATACTTAGTAAGAGTTGTTCATGTATAATTATTGATTAATTTGTTTGTAATATAATTGTAAATCAAGAGAGTATTGTTTTGTTGTGACTCTATTATTATTATTATTATTATATATGTTTCAAGATGAACCTATGATAAAATTTTGGTGTAAGAAGATATTGAGTTGATATTGTGATAAATTTATGTTGTTAGTTAAGCTCTAAAAGGGAAATCCTTAAGGATTGAAGAAGGCAGCATGTTTTAAGGTCCAATCAGAATAATTTAGAGTTTTAAGGTCCATTGAATAAGTTAAAAGAAACTATGTTTGTCTCTAAAAAGACTATTGACTCTCTTAAACATGAAAGTGAAAAACTTAAGGATGCGTTTGATTTGTTAAAAAATGAAGGAATTGACACAGTAACTATTTTTCATCCTATTTGATGTAAAAACTAATCATGATACTGAACAAAATAGATGACAAAGAGACTAAACAAAAACTTGACTTCTTGTCGCTCACTAAATCATGAGACAACTTTTTTGTCTCAAGCACAAATTACCTAAAAATATCAAAATACTATTTTTTTACTTAAATCTATCTCTCTCTCTCTCTCTCTCTCTCTCTCTCTCTCTCTCTCTCTCTCTCTCTCTCTCTCTCTCTCTCTCTCAAATTATTAAGATAAATACACACACACACACACAACTATTTTTAAAATTTTTTCTAAACCTTTTAAATTTGACCAATCTCTTTGAATTATGAACTGAAAACTCGCCCTCTAATTGATCATGACATTTGTATAATTGATTATGGGGCGAACTCGTTCAATAATCGATTAAAGAAGTTTTCTAACCGATTATGATTCAGGTCCGACAAAATATTTCCTATCTTTCTAAGTTATAATCTATTAGAGTCGTAATATAAGTAATTATGATGCGGATTCAATCCAAAAATATTTCCTTTCTTGGCCAAATTTTTTACTATATAAGGAGGATGTATGTTCACTTCAAATATACAAGAAATATGACTATTACTCATTCTATTTCTTGAAATCTCTTCTTAAAAATTTCATATTGACTTATAATTACTTTAGCGTCGAAAGAGTGAAATACTTAGTAAGAGTTGTTCTTGTTATTGTTAGTTAATCTAAATATGCTATATCTGTAAGTCAAGAGAGTATTGTTCTCTTGTGACTATAATATTATTATAACGGTTGGAAGATGAACGAGAGATAAAATTTTGGTGTAAGAAGGTAGTAAGTTGATTTTGTAATAAAAGGTCTATCATTAATTGAACTCTCAACAAAAAATTCTGAAGTAGGCCACATAGTTTAAAGTCGAACTTCAAACCAGTATAATGTCAAACTTAATATATGAAACATATTGTAATTATTTACCACATAGTCGTATAAAAAAATTTCATGTTGGGTTAATTGTTATAAGATCATGTTTATAAAATTTAATAGTAATCCTAGACAATTTAATATATTTATAGGGGAGTTCGGGGAGTGAGACCCGACAGTGTTAATGGGCCAAACATTCATAGTTACAAGAGACTTTAACGTCACATATCCATCCAAAACCTTAAGACCATTTGGGTATGGGTCACCTCTCTTATAAACCAAACATTCCTTCATTCCTAGTCAATGTGGGACTTTAGCACAACTTTCACACTTGAAACCCAAAAATCTCCCCCACAAGTGTGAGTCACCCACATCACTAGCCTTGATACCCCTGAATTTCCCTAACAATATTAATAGCATACATTAACATTAACCTCTTATAAACACTACTACAAAATAGACCTTTGGTAACACTATATTACTACGCAATTTAAACAACCGTAGTAATAACTCATTTCACGCGCCTAAATTATTTATTATTTTAGGGTTAAATATTTTTTTGGTCACTTTAAATATCTCAAATTTGACTCTTAGTTCTTATAATTTTTTTCATGTTTTAGTCCATATAAAATTATTTTTGCATGACGTTTTAGTCCTTCTACAAGACTAAAACACGTACATAAATAATTTTGTAGGGACTAAAACATGACTTTTTTTATAAGGACTAAAAGTTAAATTTGGTAATTTTGTAGGGACCAAGAATATATTTAACTCATTTTATTATAAGACATTTCATCACGGTCCTTAATAACAACCATTTTGATAGATGAAATGTTACTTGCTTTGATTCCCAGCACCAATAAATTTTTAATTTTTTAGTTACATAAAGGGCTTTTCCTGATAGTCATATAAATATATTAATATTAAAATATTTTTTTACCACATTTATTACTAGAAGCCGTTGTGAAGGATACTTACATTTTATCACAGTTTTTGTTAACAACCGTGTAGATAAGTTATATATATATATATATATATATATATATATATATATATATATATATATATATATATATATATATATATATATATATATATATATATATATATATATATATATATATATATATATATATATATATATATATATATATAAGCAAAGTTATCAAGGTCGAACACACAATAATCATCACTCTCAAAACAAAACCCTAACATCTCTCTTTTTCACATGCAGCAAACTCATCCTCATAAGCTTCTTCATACTAAAAGTTAATCAAATCTATACACTTTATCTTTCTTCTTCTTGATCATAAGCTTTCTTCCAAGTTAGTCATTCGCTTTCTTCCATTTTTCTGTGTATAGGTACTTCCCTTTATCTTTGTTTTTCATATGTTTTCTTATTTATCGTTCCATTTTGTATTGCAAAGAATTTTTACCTTGAATAGTTTTTGATTTTTTTGTGTTATCTCAGTTACCATATCTGTTACATGTATGCCACTGTTTACATCTGGTACATGGTGTATTTTTTTACTTGAGAGTTCACAAATGGCTTGTGTTGTTGTGAGGTAACAATATAAGAAGAACGTCTTCATTTTTTACGAATCTTTTCAGTAAAAGATACTTTAGTGAAATATTTTATGAGTTGATATGTTACTCTATTTTTGTTGATAAATGTTGATAAATATTTATGTATGTTGTTGTTAATAAAAGTATCACATAACAAGAACAAAACCTTGCTAAGTCACATAGAATTGACGTGGTTCACATATAGTTTTTGTTGCTATGGTGAAACAATATAAGAAGAATGAAGCTATTGTAGAAGCTTCGCCCGCCTTGTATTTTTTCTTTATAGTAACACATAGTAAATTAACTCTGGTTCATTATGAGACTAGTATACCAGTTCTTCATCTTTATTTTCCACGAATCTTTTTAATAAAAAGTACGTTCGTGAAATATTTTATGAGTTGATATGTTGTTGTATTATGTTGTTGTTTTGTTGATAAATATTGATAAATGTTGTTGTATGTCGTTGTTCTTGATAAATATTTCTCAGAACAAGACCAAAACATTGTTAAGTCACAAGAAGAAACCTTCTCACGACTTAGCATTGTTTTGTTTTTGTGAATTTTGATGCATTAATTTCTTAAGTAAATTGACAAAAGATCCAGTTGAGTTTATTATATCGTATGTAGATTTCTTGTTTCACAAACCCTTCACTGAACATGCATTCACTTTAATTGATTTAAAAAATAATAATATGAAAATTAAGTTATATTTAAAAACCATATTAGATCAATCCATTTTTTTCAACTTACATACATCTCGTAATTCATATCTTGCTCTTTAACATGTATAATTTGGTTCAATATCCTAAGTTCTTCATAGCAACAATACCTTCTCTTCTAGTTTATTTTGAAAAGCATAAACTTGTAGACTAATTCGAACTCATCATCGTCATTATCATCATCATTATTGTTTGATAATTATTATGATGGCAGTGATGTTGATGAATTTGAACTAGTCAACAAATTAATGTTTTTTAAAAATAAACTAGAAGAGGATGAATCATTGTTATAAAGAATTTAGGTCGTTGAATCAAATTCTTTATTTTAAAGAGGGAGAGACGAGTTATGAGATGCATGAAATTTGAAAAACAGTGATTTGCTTAATTTGTTTTTCAAGAATAATTTAATTTTTCAGATTATTATCTTCTACATCAATTTGAATGGTTGTATATGTTTAGTGAGGCGTAGAGTAATCCACATATTTTAAAATAAACTCATGTATACATACCCCAACGTTTATATTTTATAACCGTGGTTAAATGTAAATTTTGTATTCCGATAAAATTACAATTGTTGGGTTTCAAATTCATGACAACTCTCTCTCTCTCTCTCTCTCTCTCTCTCTCTCTCTCTCTCTCTCTCTCTCTCTCTCTCTCTCTCTCTCTCTCTCTCTCTCTCTCTCTCTCTCTCTCTCTCTCTCTCTCTCTCTCTCTCTCTCTCTCTCTCTATATATATATATATATATATATATATATATATATATATATATATATATATATATATATATATATATATATATATATATATATATATATATATATATCGGCAGTTGTTAAAGATAATCATTGTGATCAGTAGCGTGTTACCTATTTCATCACCACGGTCACATGCTCATAGTAGAAGTAACATACTTACAAATTACACGCTACCTAACAATAGACATACAACTGTCATTATATACATTTCACAACCGTTGTGAATAGTGTTTTTCATAGTAGTGAAATATTTATCAAATAAGTTAATCTTGATGTATGTCATTATCTAACTTAAAATTCTATTGAATTAAATAGCTAATATACCAAACTGAAATTAAAATTAAAAAAATAAAAAAAGCTAAAAACAAGTTAATTTTTTACAAAAAATTGAAAGAAAGTATAACAATTCGATTATTTAACAAATAGTTAAATTTTGAAAAACTGACTTTTAACAATTTGAAATTTTAAACTAATATACCAAATTAATATTTTTAATTTGATTTAATTCTGAATAAATTGAAACGATTCGATTTAATTTAAATGACCTTTATTATGATTGGATTGAGTTCAATTTTTCACTAAAATTTACCTTGAACAACCCTAATTCTAAAGGTAAAATTTATTATCCATACACGATAATATGTTATGACTTATGAGATGTGTCATAACACATGTTTACTTTATTTTTTTACAAGCAAACTGAATTTAGCAAATAAAATAGTTAGGTACTTTAATCATATTTTTACCAATTTGTAATGAAGCATATTCTAAAATTATAATGAATGGAAGTATCTAATAGGAGCCACGATAGGTCCTCTTTTGTATTTTATAACCATCTTATCTAATGGGATAGCTTTTAGTAAAGTAATTGTATGACGCTATCTTGCAATAATACCAATCATATTCAATTTTTGATAAAATACATCACAACTCACAAGAGCACAAAATCTAACAAGTGTGGATGCATAAAAAATCTATGAAATTTGGTTTTAGCAAATAATAATTTAGGATGGCACTAGAAAAGTCATTTTCAAGAGATTCCAATACAAATATGTATTTTAAGCTCTGTGATCTGAGTCACCTCTCTAACTGTATTTGTATGCGTTTGTAGTGACATGCTTTTGTTTACCCACCAAAACCTTCTTTATTTGATTCCTTATAATTACCCACTTTAGGAATGAGGTAGACTAGCAGTGATTGAATGGGACTTTCCATTTGGTTTGGTTTGGTCCTCGTCCACTTTCAACAAGACCACACTTTTCTTTTGGATTAATAAAAAGTCGAATAAATTGATAATTTATTTATTTTGTAGTTAAATACTTTACATTGTATATAAAGAATAATTCTCTAAAGATTATTTTCTACTAAATTTGATTCTCACCATTAAAGATTGTACACGTAAGGGGTGAACAAAAAATTCTTATTCACATTTTTTGTAAATGAAATTTGTCATCAACATGATAGAAATAGTTTAATATATATGTGTGATCTTGAAGAGTCAAAACATGCGGGTCAGCAGCCACGACGTGATCTTCAGCGATGAGTGAGAAAAAAGAGGTTGTACCAACAAGACACTCCGATGTCAAAGTAAGAACGAGAGCAAAGGTACAACAAAAAGTATAGGTTTGAGAGAAAGCTTCAATACCTTTCCCTCAAGGAGGTGAGGGTTGTTTATAATGCTCTCCTTATAGTTAACTATTAGGGCCGATATTTTGGGCTGTGAGCGATTCCAAGACCCAAAATGCGGGTGACGGTTAGGTTAGTCCTTGTCCATCCAAACAGAGTGAACCAGCCATTGGCGGGGACAGAAGTACCCGCGTGGTCGGATGATCCATTATTGCGAGGAGTTGTCGCTCGCACGTGCTCGGTAGGTGGGCAAAAGAGAAAGAGCAGGCCCTAGCTTGCCCAAATGTACGGACCAACGTTTATGAGTCATTTTCTATTTATGAGTGAATTGGGGGTAATTCTAACAATTGGGTTAGTCCATTTTAATGTTTTGACATAGAGTTTGAAAAGACTTCAAAGTGACATCCCCCACATTATATGTTGATTTTATAAGGGTGAATTAGACCGAATTCTAACATAATATTAAGGTTTATCAATAGACCATAGACTCCACACGGTTTATATTCAGATATCAAAAAATTTATATAAAATAACAGTCTTACACAAGTACCTAGTTTTATAAAGAAGAATGAGGTCAAACTCCGATGATTTATTTTTTAAATTTAGGGTTAAATATGTTTTTAGTCCCTATAAAATTACCTAAAATGGCTTTTAGTCCTTATAAAAAAATATTGACTTTTAGTCCCTATAAAATTACTTTTGCACTCAGTTTTAGTCCCTGTAGAGGGACCAAAAGTGAGTGCAAAAGTAATTTTATAGGGTTTAAAACTCAATATATTTTTTATAGTGACTAAAAGTTAAAATTGAGATATTTATAGGGTCCAAAAACATATGTAACCCTTAAATTTAATATTTGTAAATTTAAACTTTTAGTTCTTAACATCATATATGATTCAATAAAAGTACAATATATATTCTAATAAAATCGTATCATATGGACCAATAAAATCATGCCACACGACTCATTAAACTAACATAGCAGCGAATTTAAATTTGCAAAGATCAAATTCTAACTAGATATGACAACGGAACGGGGCAGAGGCAAATTTAAGAATTAGCATCCTGATCTCCACCTCCATGTATCAGTCTTGCTCCCGCCGTCAGTCAGAAGTAACAAATGACTAGGGGTGGCAAACGGGTATGTCCGCTCTGTTTAGGTCTGTCCCTCAAAAGCCCGCAAAAAAACAGGGTGGGGCGGAGTGAGCATAGTTAAGGTTGCGGATCTAAAATCTTGGCCTGCTCCACAAAAAGTGAGGGTGGGGCGGCTAAGCCCCAGGCATTAGACTTTTTAAGCATAAAATACAAAAATTTATGTTATTATCTGTCCGCAAAAGCCCACATAAAAAATGGGGCGGGGCGGTCACATTAGAGAGTGAGGACCTAAAATCTTAGTCCGTCTCACACTAAAATGCGCGTAAAATGAACATGCCCAACAGACCGGATATATTTTGTCACCCCTACAAATGACCCATACCCTTACCCAAAATATATTTTTTAAATGCACATTTTTTCATAACAACAAGAAAATAATTAAATTAAATATTTTATATTTTAATAGTAATTATAATACTTGCATATTTTTATTAAATTTATATTTTCAAAAAAATAAATAATAATTCTAATAAATTTATTATTTTAAAATTAAAAAAAAGTAAATGGACAGTTAAATTATGAAAAGTAAAAAATAAAATTAATAGCTTGAGGTGAGAGTGAGTGCGGAAAGGATACTAGCATCTAGGGGTGTTCGCGGTGCGGTTTAGTTCGGTTTTGAGCATAAAAGTCATCCTAACCGCGAGATAAAAATGCATGCGGTTCGGTTTGGTTCGGTTAATTTTTAAGAAGTCATCCAAACCAAACCAAACCAAACTAATGCGGTTAGGTTCGGTTCGGTGGGTTGCGGTTTACACCATAAAATAAAAATGTACTGAAATAAAAAAAGGAAAATAATTCATTATTCCTTACATATATTACATATATTACAGTACCATTAAAAATAAGTTTTTCATACTAATTACACCAAAATAATTCATTCTTCCATATATGTATTTTACACCAAAATTACTACCATATAAGTGTATCATGTATTTTACAGTACCATACTGTGTACTTTACATATACTACATACTAAATTACTAATATAACTTCAGTTATTCATACTACATACTATATACAGTTTTTCATACTAATAAACTACATACTAACTAATAAACTACATACTACATATACAAATATCAGATATTTTCAATTCTAAATATTAATACAACATTACAACTTCAGGACTAAATATTATCAGTACTACATATACACCAAATGCTTCTCTATAATGAGTGAGAGAGAAATCAGAGAATGAAGTTGAAATATTGAATAGGAAGGAAGAATGAAGGAATAGTGAGTCACGTGACGTGAGTGTACAATATTGCAATTGGATTGAAAATATAATAAATTAATTATAGAAATTCAAAAGTTTAGTTAAATATGCGGTTTGGTTCGGTTTTGTGAAATGAAAACCGCAAACCGAACCGAACCGTGCGGTTTGGCCCAAAAATCATCCAAAACCATCCAAATCAAACGCGGTTTTTGCGGTTTTCGGTTTGGATTGGTTCGGTTTGCGGTTTTCCTTTTGAATTGGTTCAGATACGATCACCCCTACTAGCATCCTCGTCCCTGCCTCCTCCATCACATATGTTGTTAAAAGTACAATTTTCTTTGCACCCGTCCTTTCTTCTATTAAATCGGGTTTTTCCCGTGATATTCAGGACAGGGGCACTCAGGTTCGGCTAGAGGTAGATTTTTTGGCCATCCCTAATTCCAACAAAAAAATTTACTCCAATCAAAACCAAAATAATGTAAATTTAATTTAAATAAAATTTATATCATAATTTTATTTTGACCTAATATTTTTATGACTAAAATCTCGCTTCTATAAATAAATAAATAAATGAATTGTCACAAATTTGAATCCACGTCTCTAAAAATGGATCTCCTTATACAATTAACAACTTAATTGATTTTGTATTATTGTTATTGATAAATTAAGACCGCCACATCCACTTTACTTGATAAGAGAACACTAGAGTTTTGTTGAATGTAATAATATTCAAATATAATTTTTTTTTGATGATATGGAATATTCAAATATAATTAGTTAGAATTAATTTCATATATTTTAGTATTTAATTATATCAAATTAAATTTAGAATCTTAATTAAATATTTATCAAAATTTAATATTAACTATAAAATATATAAAAAAAAATATACTTTCCTAATAAAGAACAAAATTCAAAACCACGATCATCCTATTTTGGTTATATCATCCCACTCATCGCAGTCACAAACTCTCTATGGGCCATCTACCTTTATTCTTTTGTTTTCATTTACAACTTACCTTTTGCACTGTGCATGCATGACATTTGAATGAACCAACCATGACCATACATGTTTTATTGTCACTACGTTCTTACTTTACACATGAACTTCTTGTGGCTAAATATAACATCCAACTAAATTGAGAGGTGAACTTATCATTTAGTCCTATAATTCTTAACATTCATTAAAAATATAAATAAAAAATAAAAAATGAGAGGATAAGATCAAATATAAAGACAAAAAAAAATTATTTTGCTAAAAAAATTATGTCTACAATATATTGTCAATTAGAAAATTATTTGTACTAATATGATAAATCTAAAAAATGGTGTTTTTATCAATAATTAGAATTTAAAACACAATATTATAATTTGTAAAATCCATATTATATAGCTGAAAATACTCTGTCAAAAGGTTAAACTCAATAATTTTTCTTTAAAATTTTGTTTAAATTATAGTTTTTAAATAATTAAATTCATAAAGATTTGGCATCATGTCTTTTTTTTTTAAATTGTTTTTATCGTTCTAATTTGGCAACTAGTTCAAGCCAACTTGTAACAATTAACATATGGTAAGTATTTTTTCAACTTTTTTATATAAATGAAATCTAAATATCTATTTAATGTTTTTATTAGTATTTTATTAATCTATTTATTCCTTATATTATTTGGCCTCTATTTCAAGCGAACTTGTAACAGTTTGAGTGTTAACCCGGCTATTGATCAAATCATGAATTTTTAAAACTTTTTTTTACAAAATGAATGTAATTATTTGTATTTGGAGTAACGGCTAATTTTCTTCACGCAAAAGAAATTGATGATATTACTTAACATATTTTTTAATATAAATGTATACATTTAAACTAATATCACAGACTAGTAAACAATATACACAATCATAAGTGTTTAAAGTAATGAGGCAGTCAATTTTATAAGTGTTTAAGGTAATGAGGCAGTCAATTTTATAAGTGTTTAAAGTAACGAGGCAGTCAATTTTATAGTTTAATAGAGCCCATTATGCAAGAAAAAATTGGTCTTGCCGAAAGACTTTTATACTCAAAGAGGTATACTTACTAATTAATTTTGATTATTTTTCACAAAAGGAATTTGCTTCAATGTGTTAGAAAACTCTAGCTATATTTTGAATGGTGTGAGATAATAAAAGATAACAAATAAATTCAAATTGCGAAAGGGAAATGGATTACCCTTACTTGGGAAATCGATTTACTGAGACTTGAAGTATTTTATTTTTAGATTTTTCAGTTGTAGAAATCAATTACCCAGAAATCAATCTCTTACGCAATAATTTGTTTTTTAGCTGTTTTATGGGCCTGATAGGTTCCAAGTTGTAATGGTTTAGTATCCTATAAATGCTTCCTGTAATATGGTCAATGTTAATGTCATTTGATATAATTTTCCTCAATTGCTCTCTACCTCAATATCTCATATTTCCCCATCTTCTCAAATTCTCTATTTTCTCCATTGATTCACCTACAAGCTTTGTGATTGTTCCAACATTTGGTATAGGTCCATAGTTTCCTACTAAAATCATCGATAAACGTGACAAAATATCGATTGCCACCATAAGAGTTGACTTGCATTGGACCACAAACATCGGAGTATACAACCTCAAGGTGACATTTGGTCATATGACCCGCATCATTGCTGAAGCTACCTTTGTGTTGCTTCCCTTGCACACACTCTTCACACATCTCAGCTGGAACATTTATTCTTGGCAACCACCCTGTCAGAGGTTACAAGTTGTTTGATGTGAAGAGTAAGAAGATCATGATCAGTCGTGATGTGGTTGTGGATGAAGTAAGGCTGTTTGATAGCAGAAAAATGGCCATGACAAAAGTGGAAATCGATTACCCTCCTGGTGGAAATCGATTTCCTTCAAGATTTTTGCATGCTGAAGATTTTGAAGAAGAGGAAATCGATTACCCCATTCCTGGAAATTGATTTCTTGAAGCAAACACAGAAAATTAGCAGCTTGAAAATCCTGAACATCAGTCGGTCGAAGTAAAAAACGATGAATCCAGTAGACGACCAACAAGGCAAAGAGGTTTGCCTCAGAGGCTTCGAGATTGCGAAGTATTTCGGGGAAATGAGATTAACAATGATGGTGATCTCATTCACTTTGCGCTTATGGTCGAATCTGAGCCCGTTAGCACAAAGGAGGCATTACGCGATCCAAAGTGGCTGTGTGCGATGAAAGAAGAGATGGAATCGATCGAGAAGAATAGTACTTGGAAGCTTGTTGATTTACCAAAACAAAAGAAGGCAATCGGTGTGAGATGAGTCTATAAGGTGAAGGCAAATCCAAAAGGCAAAATTGTCAAGTACAAGGCTCGACTTGTTGCACTGGGATTTTTGCAAAGATAAGGTATAGACTTTCATGAGGTATTTGCACTGGTTTCTAAGTTGGAAACCATTAGACTGTTAGAACAAGATTTGTTCTGATCAATTATCTTAGTTTTGATGATAACAATAATATGAATTTTGCTTAAGATTATATGGTACTCTAATCCAATGCAATTTCCTTTTCAGGAAATATATAAAGAGTATGCATAATTCAGCGCTCAGAAGCTTTGTCTCAAAGGGTTCAGCATGCAACATCAGAACATGGTCTGGCAAGACATCAGAAGATGGTCGAAGCAGAATCAGAACATGGGTCTATGGAAGCATCAGAAGAACATGAGATCAGAAGCACTGAAGTTCTGATGGTATCACGCTCAGAAGCACTTCAAGGTCAGAAGATCAGAAGATGCTTTGCACCAAGCTGTTTGACTCTGATGATATTCAAACGTTGTATTCACAAACATCAGATCAGAAGGAAGTACAAGTGGCAAGCTACGCTGACTGACAAAAGGAACGTTAAAAGCTATTAAAGGCTACGTCAGTAGACACAGCGTGAACAAGGCTCGAGGTAGTTGACAAAAGCGTATAACATTAAATGCGATGCTGTACGGAACACGCAAAGCATTAAATGCACTCAACGGTCATCTTCTCCAACGCCTATAAATATGAAGTTCTGATGAGAAGCAAGGTTAATGATTCTGACGATTTGCAAAACAATTAACTTGCTGAAACGCTGTTCAAATCAAAGCTCAGAATCTTCATCTTCATCAAAGCTCACTACATTGCTGTTGTAATATATTAGTGAGATTAAGCTTAAACGTTAAGAGAAATATCACAGTTTGTGATTATAGCTTTTAAGAAGCATTTGTAATACTCTTAGAATTGATTACATTAAGTTGTAAGGAACTAGAGTGATCGTGTGGATCAGAATACTCTAGGAAGTCTTAGAGGTTATCTAAGCAGGTTGTAACTAGAGTGATCGTGTGGATCAGTATACTCTAGAAAAGTCTTAGAGGGTATCTAAGCAGTTGTTCCTGGAGTGATCAGTGTGTGATCAGAAGACTCTGGAAGACTTAGTTGCTGACTAAGTGGAAAACCATTGTAATCCGTGCGATTAGTGGATTAAATCCTCAGTTGAGGTAAATCATCTCTGCGGGGGTGGACTGGAGTAGTTTAGTTAACAACGAACCAGGATAAAAATAACTGTGCAATTTATTTTTATCTGTCAAGTTTTTAAAGCTACACTTATTCAAACCCCCCCTTTCTAAGTGTTTTTCTATCCTTCAATTGGCATCAGAGCGCCGGTTCTAAGGTGCAAGCACTTAACCGTGTTTAGAAAAGATTCAGGAAGAGAAAAACGCTTCAGTAAAAGATGGTTGATGAAACTGGAAAGTCTACACCTGCATCTACATCTGGCTCTGCTGAGCAAAACAACGGTAACAATGGTTATACTAGACCGCCGGTATTTGATGGTGAAAACTTTGAATACTGGAAAGATAAACTGGAAAGTTACTTTCTTGGTCTAGATGGTGATCTATGGGATCTTCTGATGGATGGTTACAAACATCCAGTAAATGCCAGTGGCGTAAAGTTGACAAGGCAAGAAATGAATGATGATCAGAAGAAGCTTTTCAGGAATCATCATAAATGCAGAACTGTTTTGCTGAATGCTATCTCTCATGCTGAGTATGAGAAGATATCTAACAGGGAAACGGCCTATGACATATATGAGTCTTTGAAAATGACTCATGAAGGAAATGCTCAAGTCAAGGAGACTAAAGCTCTAGCTTTAATCCAGAAGTATGAAGCCTTCAAGATGGAGGATGATGAAGACATTGAAAAGATGTTTTCAAGATTTCAAACTCTTACTGCTGGATTGAGAGTTCTTGACAAGGGATACACCAAGGCTGATCACGTAAAGAAGATCATCAGAAGCTTACCCAGAAGATGGGGTCCTATGGTGACTGCATTCAAGATTGCAAAGAATCTGAATGAAGTTTCTCTGGAAGAGCTTATCAGTGCCTTGAGGAGTCATGAAATAGAGCTGGACGCAAATGAGCCTCAAAAGAAAGGTAAGTCTATTGCATTAAAATCCAATATCAAGAAATGCACTAACGCTTTTCAGGCTAGAGAAGAAGATCCTGAAGAATCAGAATCTGAAGAAGAAGATGAACTGTCTTTGATCTCCAGAAGGCTAAATCAACTCTGGAAGACCAAGCAAAGGAAGTTCAGAGGCTTCAGAAGTTCAAAGAAATTTGAACGTGGAGAATCTTCTGATGACAGAAGATTTGACAAGAAGAAGGTCATGTGCTATGAATGCAATGAGCCTGGACACTTCAAGAATGAATGTCCAAAACTTCAGAAGGAAAATCCCAAGAAGAAGTTTCATAAGAAGAAAGGTCTTATGGCAACCTGGGATGAGTCAGAAGATGATTCAGACTCTGAAGATGAGCAGGCTAACTGTGCGCTGATGGCGACAGAAGATGACGAATCAGAATCTACATCAGAATCAGATTCTGAAGAGGTATTTTCTGAACTTACTAGAGATGAGTTAGTTTCCGGTCTAACTGAACTTCTGGAACTCAAGTCTCAGATCAGTCTCAAATACAAAAAGCTGAAAAAGCTATTTGAATTTGAAACAAAGAAGCTTGAGTTGGAGAATTCTGAATTAAAAGAAAAACTTTTAAAATTATCCAATAATGTTGGATCTCCTTCTGATTCAGAAAAATCCACTCCTAGTCTAAACCATATTCTGAAAGAATATGATTTAAGTTTCAGGAAGTTCTTATCTAGAAGTATTGGCAGAAGTCAGCTAGCTTCTATGATATATGCTGTGTCTGGAAACAAAAGAGTCGGCATTGGTTTTGAGGGTGAAACCCCATACAAACTTGAACCTGTTGATGAAATGAAATTCACATACAAGCCATTGTATGATCAGTTCAAGTATGGCCACTCCCATGATATTAGGCACACTTCACATGCTCAAAGTTTTCACATAACACACACCAAAAAGCATGTGACACAACCTAGGAAATATCATGAAACTCACATTAAAAATTATCATGCTGTTCCTCCTATTGCTTACAATGTTAAACCCAAGTTCAATCAGAACTTGAGAAAATCTAACAAGAAAGGACCCAAGAGAATGTGGGTACCTAAGGATAAGATTATTCCTATTGCAGATATCCTTGGCTGCAAAAAGGACAAAGCACAACATGTCATGGTACCTGGACTCTGGATGCTCACGACACATGACAGGAAGAAGGTCTATGTTCCAAGACCTGGTGCTTAAGTCTGGAGGAGAAGTCAAGTTTGGAGGAGATCAGAAGGGCAAGATAATTGGCTCTGGAACTATAAAGTCTGGTAACTCTCCTTCCATTTCTAATGTACTTCTTGTAGAAGGATTAACACATAACCTCTTATCTATCAGTCAATTGAGTGACAATGGTTATGATATAATCTTCAATCAAAAGTCTTGCGAGGCTGTAAATCAGAAGGATGGCTCAATCCTATTTACAGGCAAGAGGAAGAACAACATTTATAAGACAGATCTGCAAGATCTTATGAGTCAGAAGGTGACTTGTCTTATGTCTGTTTCTGAAGAGCAGTGGGTCTGGCACAGAAGATTAGGTCATGCTAGTTTGAGAAAGATTTCTCAGATTAACAAACTGGATCTTGTCAGAGGACTCCCTAATCTGAAATTCAAATCAGATGCTCTTTGTGAAGCATGTCAGAAGGGCAAGTTCTCCAAACCTGCATTCAAGTCCAAGAATGTTGTTTCTACCTCAAGGCCATTAGAACTCTTGCACATTGATCTGTTTGGCCCAGTCAAAACAGCATCTGTCAGAGGGAAGAAATATGGATTAGTCATCGTAGATGATTATAGCCGCTGGACATGGGTAAAATTCTTGAAACACAAGGATGAGTCTCATTCAGTGTTCTTTGATTTCTGCATTCAGATTCAATCTGAAAAAGAGTGTAAAATCATAAAGGTCAGAAGTGATCATGGTGGTGAATTTGAGAACAGATCCTTTGAAGAATTCTTCAAAGAAAATGGTATTGCCCATGATTTCTCTTGTCCTAGAACTCCACAGCAAAATGGAGTTGTAGAACGAAAGAATAGGACTCTGCAAGAAATGGCCAGAACCATGATCAATGAAACCAATATGGCTAAGCATTTCTGGGCAGAAGCAATAAACACTGCATGCTATATTCAGAATAGAATCTCTATCAGACCTATTCTAAATAAGACTCCTTATGAATTGTGGAAGAATAGAAAGCCTAACATTTCATATTTTCATCCTTTTGGATGTGTATGCTTTATTCTGAACACTAAAGATCATCTTGGTAAGTTTGATTCCAAAGCTCAAAAATGTTTCCTTCTTGGATATTCTGAACGCTCAAAAGGCTACAGAGTATACAATACTGAAACATTGATTGTAGAAGAATCAATCAATATCAGGTTTGATGATAAGCTTGGTTCTGAAAAACCAAAGCAGTTTGATAATTTTGCAGATTGGAATATCGATATATCAGAAGTTGTTGAGCCAAGAAGCAACGCATCAGAAGCAGAGCTTCTCAGAAGCAAAGAATCTGAAGATCAAGTATCAGCTTCTCTGGAGGATCTAAGCATTTCTGAAGAACCATCTGTCAGAAGATCATCCAGACTCATCTCTGGTCATTCAGAAGATGTCATTCTTGGAAAGAAGGATGATCCTATCAGAACAAGAGCATTCCTTAAGAACAATGCAGATTGTCAATTAGGTCTTGTATCTTTGATCGAGCCAACTTCTGTTGATCATGCTCTAGAAGATCCAGACTGGATAATTGCTATGCAAGAAGAACTGAATCAGTTTACAAGGAATGATGTTTGGGATCTTGTTCCTAGACCAGATAGATTCAATATAATCGGTACAAAATGGGTCTTCAGAAACAAGCCCAGAATGAGAAGATGAGAAGTTCCTATGTATGGGTATCTTCTGAAATGAAATTTTTTTTAAGACGTTCTGATTAAAATCAATTAGAAATTGTGATTCAGTTATTACTAACGTTTCATTGTCTAAGTTGATTCAGAATCTCTTTAAGAGCAAAACAGCTGTAACTGGCTATCCAGATAGTAAACACGTGGTCACTATTCCTGGACAAGCGTGCGTGCAGTTGAGGGGACGTCTACTTAGGTAACTGTGCAAATCACGTCTTTTGTCATTATTATCTCTCCTCACGTCACGTAACATTAAATGCTTTTCATCATTTACTCTCTTTCAGTTTTCTTTTTATATTCTTCAAACGTTTCTTTTCCCTCTTATATTTCTCTCACTTTGCATTAAGTTTCTTTTTCGTTCTCTCTCTTTACATTCATATCATAAACCCTAGTTGTTTCCAATATCTGCAACTTCATCATGAATCCATCGTCAAGCTCTGGGAATCAAGATAATGATCGGAAACAAAAGAGAAAGGCAACTGCTGATCCAGAAACCAAACCAAAAAGAGTAAGGATCACCTCCCTTGACGGTATCCCTCAATCACCTCCCTCTTCAAAGACCTCCACCACCTCTTCCTCCTCATTCATCCTCTCGGAACCACTCTCTTCGCCATCTGATATCTCCTCTCCTTCAACCCATCCATCAGATATTTCTTCATCTCTCTCACACCCTTTTCCCACCAGAACACCTAATCCCTATAGTGTTGTTCTTCCTGACTCCAGGTTCACTGTCAACCCTCCAACCCCTGCCACTCAATCATATCTGGAGCTTTTACATTCTGATGTAAATGGCTGGTTGGAGATTCTGGGTGCTGCTCACCTTAACCATCTGGATGAGTATGCTACAAGCAACCTTTGGGATACCTTTCGTCAGGATTTTCTGGTTAGGGCTACAGACACTCAGAGAAGGATCATGTCTGAAGCTCCTGGTATTCGTGGTCTTAGGTTGGAAGCTGGTGAAAGCAGCTATCACCATCTCATCAGGAACAGAAGTGTTCTTGAGAAGAAGATACCTGCAGATGAGTTGGAAGAAGAAAATCTCTGCAGAGACATCGTGGTGTGGAAACCATGATTTCCTGTGCTGACTGGAGATTTTCAGTGGCTGTTCAACTGGTTCAGAATGAACCCTTCTGAAAAAGCACCTCACATGGTCTTTCCAGTAGTGGTTTATCCTGCTGAAGTTGCTGGTCCTACTCCTCCAACAAACCTAGCAGCTATTCTTCAAGCGTTGGAAGATGGAACTTCTGAGCTGCCTGAACCAGAATATGCTAAGGCGACTTCTGAGTCAGACTCAGATGAGGAAATGGAAGATGCACAAGCTGAAGATCTCCCAGAAGATCACCCTGCTGAGATTGCTGTCCCTTTTGGCAGAAATTCAGGTGCCTCTTCTTCTGGTGAAACCTCAGCTCTGATGGAGACCTTGGAAGCTCTTCATCAAAATCAAGCTATGTTGGCTTCTCGTTTGGACGCGCAAGAAGTAGCCAATGCTGAGTTTCGCTCCTTCATGGCAAGGCAAGCTACAAGCACTGACGGGATTCATGATGTTCTGGCGCGGATTTTGCGTAGGCTAGGATCTTAGTCCTTTGGTCTTAGTAGTTTTCTTTCCTTGTTGCATCTGTTTTCCTGCATTCCTCTCTTGTAATTTTTTTTTTTTGATTATAAATGAAAAGTTTCTTTGTTTTTGCATTCCAGTGATTTTATTTGTCGTTTTATTCATCTGAATTTTTTGAAATATTCTTTTTGATGTTATGACAAAAAGGGGGAGAAGATAAATGATAAATGATTTGATTAATCTATCAGTTGCTGGGTAAAGCTCCCACACATTCACTAACAAGAACTGCAAGTTCTATATGGTTTAAGTGTTTTGCAGGTATAAAGAAGTGAAGAGAATCTTCAAAGCAAACACAAGAAGCAAAACCATAAGAAGTGTTATTCTGTAAAAAGAATAAACTCATGGAAACTGAAGCAAGCTGAGTGCTGTCAAGCTTCAGAAATCAGAAGCAAGAAAGAAGAATGAATCAGAAGCACTGATAATAGAATTTGATCCATATTTGTCTATTTGCTCTGACAAAATTCTATTTGCACTGATACATTATTTTAGCCTATATGGCTCTGATACATATCATGTGTTCTAATATACATTTTATGTTCTGACTCGTTCATGCTGACTTTTGTCGTTTAGTTTTTGTTCTGTAACATTTCAGGATGTAGAGATGCTCTGATGATGCTCTGGTACATTCAACAATGTTCTGATACAAATCTAGCATGAAGCGATGTTGGTAGAAATTCAAAGCTCTGAAGCTATCCGAGGGAAGCAGAAATCAGAAGCTGTGAAGGTTCTAAAGATCCAGAAAACTCAAGTTCTGAAGCTGTCCTAAATGGAAGCAGAAATCAGAAGCTGTGAATGTTCAGAAGATCAAAGAAATTCAAGTTCTGAAGCTGTCCTAGATGGAAGCAGAAGTCAGAAGCTGTGAATGTTCAGAAGATCAAAGAAATTCAAGTTCTGAAGCTGTCCTAGATGGAAGCAGGAATCAGAAGCTGTGAGTGTTCTAGGGATCTAAGGAAATTCTAGTTCTGAAGCTGTCCAATGGAAGCAGAAGTCAGAAGCTATGAATTCTCTAAAGACAGAAGCTTATGTGATCGTCTCTACCGAAATAATCAGGGAAGTCTTTTATTAAAGTTCTTCGAGTATTTATTTCAGGGGGAGATTATTTATCTCAGGGGGAGATTGTTAATCTCAGGGGGAGACATATTCATATGCTTATGCTATAGCTGTGTAATTTGTCTTTTGCCGTCTGCTCTTTCTGATCGCAAATTCATATCATTTATATATGTTTTTGTCATCATCAAAAAGGGGGAGATTGTTAGAACAAGATTTGTTCTGATCAATTATCTTAGTTTTGATGATAACAATAATATGAATTTTGCTTAAGATTATATGGTACTCTAATCCAATGCAATTTCCTTTTCAGGAAATATATAAAGAGTATGCATAATTCAGCGCTCAGAAGCTTTGTCTCAAAGGGTTCAGCATGCAACATCAGAACATGGTCTGGCAAGACATCAGAAGATGGTCGAAGCAGAATCAGAACATGGGTCTATGGAAGCATCAGAAGAACATGAGATCAGAAGCACTGAAGTTCTGATGGTATCACGCTCAGAAGCACTTCAAGGTCAGAAGATCAGAAGATGCTTTGCACCAAGCTGTTTGACTCTGATGATATTCAAACGTTGTATTCACAAACATCAGATCAGAAGGAAGTACAAGTGGCAAGCTACGCTGACTGACAAAAGGAACGTTAAAAGCTATTAAAGGCTACGTCAGTAGACACAGCGTGAACAAGGCTCGAGGTAGTTGACAAAAGCGTATAACATTAAATGCGATGCTGTACGGAACACGCAAAGCATTAAATGCACTCAACGGTCATCTTCTCCAACGCCTATAAATATGAAGTTCTGATGAGAAGCAAGGTTAATGATTCTGACGATTTGCAAAACAATTAACTTGCTGAAACGCTGTTCAAATCAAAGCTCAGAATATTCATCTTCATCAAAGCTCACTACATTGCTGTTGTAATATATTAGTGAGATTAAGCTTAAACGTTAAGAGAAATATCACAGTTTGTGATTATAGCTTTTAAGAAGCATTTGTAATACTCTTAGAATTGATTACATTAAGTTGTAAGGAACTAGAGTGATCGTGTGGATCAGAATACTCTAGGAAGTCTTAGAGGTTATCTAAGCAGGTTGTAACTAGAGTGATCGTGTGGATCAGTATACTCTAGAAAAGTCTTAGAGGGTATCTAAGCAGTTGTTCCTGGAGTGATCAGTGTGTGATCAGAAGACTCTGGAAGACTTAGTTGCTGACTAAGTGGAAAACCATTGTAATCCGTGCGATTAGTGGATTAAATCCTCAGTTGAGGTAAATCATCTCTGCGGGGGTGGACTGGAGTAGTTTAGTTAACAACGAACCAGGATAAAAATAACTGTGCAATTTATTTTTATCTGTCAAGTTTTTAAAGCTACACTTATTCAAACCCCCCCCTTTCTAAGTGTTTTTCTATCCTTCATAGACTTGTTGTTGGCATTGTGAATTGCAAAAATTGGTCAATGTATCAAATGAACTTGAAATCTGCATTTTTGAACGGTGCACTTGAAGAGGAAGTCTTTGTTGGACATCCCCTGGTTTTGTTGTGACAAATCAAGAGGGTGTTAGCTGAAGATTTCGTTTTATAGTATTTATCCTTCGAAGAAGTAGAAAATCGAAGGAAAGATGGTTACTGATGGCCATCCCTTAAAAATAAAAGAATGGCTACTGATGGTCATGCTTCGAGAGTAAAGATTTCTAAGTTCACTATGAAGATAACGAATACTGAAAGCTAGTGAAAAGTATGTGTCTTCGGGGACTTAGACAAATTTATAAATATATTCAAGTATTACTACTTAGCGTGTTTTTTCGTAGTGTTTGTTTAATACACTGCCACGCGTCGAAGACAGACTCAGGCGGGAAGATTTGAAATTCGAAGACGGTTTCGTAACTGTCCAAGTAACAGATGGCATCGCTAGAAGTTCTTATGAGAAACGTGGCAGCAGATTAGTATAGGACCGTTAAGGTCGAAACTAGTATAAATAGGAGTCTTAATGTTAGGATTCTGTGTGTTCATTTTGTACAAATCACTCACATATTTACTCAAGTATCAAGCGTTAAGAGAAAGAGTTCGCTGAGAAAATGTACGTATGACACCACCATTTTAATACATGTGTATTACCTTTTGTTTTTAAATATCTTCCAGAATTACTGCATTTCGTTTACTTCTTGCCATTTACATTTCTGTATCTTTACTTTAATGTCATTTACTTTCGAATTACTTTCATGTTATTTACTTTCAAAGTCTTTTACATTTCTGCAGTTTAAGATTCTTTACGTTTCAATAGTCCTTTTAATTTTCTATGTTGTGTTACTTATCTTTTCGCTGAAGTCACATTGATATATAACAAAGTGATTGTTAAGACTATTTGTTCTTTAATCGAACAACGCTTATTGAAGAAGACAAATAATGAATATGGTTCGAATGAACGTTGATGACAATCTTCTTGACTATGTGTCCTAGGATCAATCTAGTCGATCCTGCGAGTAACCAAATCATATTTATTATAGTTTGGAAGACTAGCGGTTGTTTACCGGAAATCACCGTAAACAGAGGGAAGGGTCTACAAGTTGAAGAAGGTGCTCTATGGTTTGAAACAAGCACCATGATCTTGGAACAAACACATAGATGGTTTCCTTGTTAGTGTTGGCTTCAAGAAGTGTGTTTCGGAGCATGGTGTCTATGTGAAGACGGATGTGAGCAAAGATGTGATAATACTTTGCTTATATGTGGAGGATTTATTGATCACTGGAAACAATGAGCTGAGCATTTCTAAGTTCAAGAGTGAGCTTATGGAGGAGTTTGAAATGAGTGACCTTGGTATCATGACTTACTTTTTTGGCATAGAGTTCTACAAGTAAAAATTAAGACTGCTTATGCATCAAAGAAAGTATGCACTTGAGATATTGAAGAGGTGTGATATGGAGCATTACAATGCTGGCAATACACCAACTAAAGCAAGGTTACAACTGTCCAAAAGTGACGATGGGCAGGATATGGATCCAACATAATATAGGAGATTGGTTGGATCGTTACGTTAGCTATGTAATACGCGCCCAAATTTGGCGTTTAGTGTCGAGATTGCGAGTAGATTCATGGAGAGACCAAAGGTGTCTCACTTGGCAGCAATTAAGAGAATCCTACGATACTTCAAAAATACTTTTGGTTGTGGAATTATCTTTCCCGCAGCTGACATGGATAGAAAGTGCGAATTGCTCGGTTACACAGATTCCAATTGGTGCGGAGATAAAGATGATTCAAAGTCTACGGTTGGTTATGTCTTTATATTCGGAGGAGCACCAATCTATTGGTGTTATAAGAAGGTACATGTGGTAGCACTCTCTTCTTGTCAGGCCGAGTATATCGCGGCGTTGTTTTATGCGTGTCAGGATGTGTGGCTTGTGAATCTGCTGGAAGAGTTGGGCAGCAAGGTAGAGGAAACTGTCACACTCTTGGTTGGTAACGTTCCATCTATTAGTCTTGCTAAGAATCCCATAGCACATGGGAGAAGCAAGCATATTGAGACGAGGTTTCATTACTTGAGGGATCTGATGTGTGCAGGCCAGTTACGATTAGGTTACTGTCGAAGAAAAGAACAAGTTGCAGATTTGTTAACAAAAGGTGTAACAAATGTGGTTCTCAAGAAGCTAGTGACAAGTTTAGGAATGAAGAACCTAGAGAATTTGAATTAAGTTGGTGTGTTGAAGTCCTTGATAATTCAAATGTACCGTGGTAGCTTTTGAGACCATTACGTGGAAAACAACTTATGGGAAAAACACTTTGGAAGTCTCGAAATTCAAAGTTGAGAAGGGGGAATCGATTACCCCTATTTGGGAAATCGATTTCCTAAGACTTGAAGTGTTTTATTTTTAGATTTTCAGTTGTGGAAATCGATTATCGAGTCCGGGGAAATCGATTTCCTGCGTGATAATTTGTTTTTTTAGCGGTTTTATGGGCATGTTTGGTTCCAAGTTGTAATGGTTTAGTATCCTATGAATTCCCTCATGTAATATGGTTAATGTTAATGTCATTTGATATAATTTTCCTTAATTTCTCTCTACCTCAATATCTCATATTTCTCCAGCTTCTCAAATTCTCTATTTTCTTCATTGATTCACCTACAAACTTTGTGCTCGTTCCAACATAATTTATCATTTGTGATTTCATCTCTTGATTCAATGTCCCCCGAACCCACAAGTCCATCTTCTAAAGACTTGGATGATGCAATTCAAGTGGCACATCTACATATTAATGATGTCATTAATCACATTCATTGATAGAATTACAACTTTGAACTCCATTGTATTATGCACCATTGAGTTAATCATTACACAAGCAATGATATAATATTTATAAAAACCTATTCACGCTTAGCTTATGCCATCATGCACAAGATGCATGTCGTTCATGGTTCTCGTGCATTGTTAATTATAACTAGATACCACTATCATTTTCATTCATCATACATAATATAATGTTAGATGCCTTAGTGCACAAGTTACTAATAATTTTAATACTCCCCCATTAGCTCGAGGAGGGACACATGTCAAGACTTTGAGCTTGGTCCTAAGGTCTTGAAATGAATTTATGCCAGTAGGATTCGTGGGGGTGTCTACAAGTTGCAATGAGCTTAGTACATGTTGAGTCTTCATTCTCTTAGAGATAACATGCTCACAAATGAAGTGAATATCAAGTTCAATATGTTTGGTGCAAGCATGAAGGATTGGATTGGGAGAAAATAAGATTGCACTAAGATCATCACACAAGAGAGTGAGAGGTATGAATGGAATTGGAAGTTCCTTGAGAAGTGATTCCACCATAGCAATTTAGAGGTAGCATGAGAAAGAGCACGATATTCAGCTTCAGTGCTTGATCACATATTATCCAATAATAAATAGAAATAACAATTTACGAATGACCTATCATTGGAGTCACCACCATCCTAAGACGGGGGACTACTCAGATAAAGTAAAAATTGTAACAACACAACTGATGAAATGCATAGGTATAGTAAACAAAAAGAATTAATATTGCAATTAAATGAAATAAAGTTAATAAATTATTAGATAAACCTAAATTGTATTGAATTATAAAATATTACAGAAAACTTATAACAGTGAAAAATCAAAGAAAATTTTAAGGTTATGCCAAGAACTAATATAAGAAATCTTGTAAAGTGAAGATTGCGTAAAAGTAGTGTGTTAATAATGAAGGACTCAATTCCTTTTTAAAATATGAGAGCCATAATGATCACTAATGCAGAAGGACCTATATAATGTCGCTTTAAATAAGAGATTTTGATAGCTAAAGAGGAAAAATGGTCGTATTTCCTGCTAGAAATTTGTTTATGTTACAACTTTATAGATTTTTCAAATTTTTACACATCAACATGGTTGTATTTTCCATCACAACTTGGTTATGTTCCTATTTGATTCTTTCGAATCATTATTTGGCTTTTTCAACTTTATTTGGCTCTAAATTTCAAGCAGTTTTGCATTATATTTTATTCTTTTTTTCCTAAGAAAACAAATTAATGAAAATATAGTAAAATCTTTTTAGACAAGAATAGAAATAAACGTCATACCTAGAAATGACCTATTAAATAAAGGGAAATGCTAACCAATGCCCTCAAGGCAATGGATAAGACATTAAAATAGTAAATTTATCTTCGAAATCTGCGTATTTAATGATTTGAAAATTGAAATATTAATTTTTTTTATAAAATATTTTCTTTTTTTGGATTTCTTAATCATTGCCCTGAGGGCACTCGTTAGCAAGACCCTTAAATAAATGCTATTTAACGTGTCATTAGTGCCTCCAAACCCACTTACATGAGGAGTTATTGTCATTATATTGTTTTCATCTTCTATTTGAGGACATTTCATAACCGAAAGTTTAGTGTAATGACCAAAGGAGTGTATAAATTTTTAGCATCAAGCATTCTAAACTACTACATCACTTTCTTTAAGTAATTCAACTGAGTTAAGACAAATACACTTATTTCATAGTTTCTCTGGATATACATCCCAATGATCCTCTTAGATTCACCAAAATATTTCATATCAAATTTATTATTCAAAGTATCCTTGAGTTAAGCAATCTATTCATTGATAGAGCCTCCTATCAAGATATCATCAACATATAGAAGTAGGTGGATAATTGCTTCATTATTCCTCTTCAATTTGTATACACGATTATTATAATTATTTCCCACATAACCATGCTTAAGAAAAACCCATAAATCGACGATACCATTACATATGTATTTTCTCCAACCCATAAAATTGATTGTGTTTAGCTTGGATATATTTTATTTGGTTTAGTTTCGTTTGGTTTGGTTATGTTTGATTTGGTTCCATTTTATTTGGTTTTCTTTTGTTTGATTTTTATTAGATTGATTTGATTTGATTCTTTTGTCTAATAGTTTGTTTCTTTGGTGATCCCCCCTCTATTTGCTGGTCAATATTAGTTTATTTAATTTATTATTTAATTTATAGGTTTAAGAAAACTTAAAATTTATCAAATTTTAGATTAAAGAGGGGTGTTAAAGTTTTATATTTATATTATTTTCATTTTTTTATTTTCCAATCTCTCAATCCTTCGTAATAAAGGGGAGATATTATATAATATGTAATGAGCTTTTGTTATAAAAGGGGTACTCTTGCAATCTAGGGGTGACAACGATTCATGCATAACTTTTAGTCATTATTATTTCTTTGGAGCAAGCTCAAACTAGATATTAGACTATGTACAATGGTTTGGTTATTCAACACCTTACTTTTTTACTTTTTATGTTCCACATCATCTTCTCTCTCTTCCACCTCATCATTCAACACACATTCAAATTTTACTCACTATAATGGTTTTGTTTAATAAAATTCAACACCCTACCCCACTACTTTTACTTCTTATTCTTATTTTCTTTTATATATTTGTTTTTATGATTATATATTTCTACATCTCAATTATCAATTGAAACTAAATTAAAAATAATTAAGATTTAAATATTTTATTTTAATTTTTTTCTAATTTAGTAATTTATTTAATTTTTTTCTTCCAATTTATATTTTTAATTTTTTTCTTGCAAGTAATAAATAAGAGATGTAGAATAATTAGTAGAATTTTGGGTGTTAAAAGGATTATTGTTGGGATCCATTTCACTACAAAGATGTCTAGAGCTACAAACAATAATTTTTTGAAGGCTAAATAGAAAAGATTGAGAAAAAAGTGAATTTTTTGTGTGTGTCCAAATCAAATGAAACAAGTCTCTATTTATAGACAAAAAAATGATGAATTTTGGTGAAAATAAAAATAAATAAAAAATTGATTTACTAAAAAATAATTTAATTTACATTAAATAATTATTATGAAATAAAAATCTAAACACACACAACAACCAATAATACTGGAAATTTCTTTGGCCACCTCCCAACTTTCTAGCCCACCTCTGGTGAAAAACCCAAACTACCCCTGACTTCAGAAATGCATCTCCGAAATGCAAGGAAAAGGTGTTTTCGGAGATGCATCTCCGAAAGCGCCTTTTTTTTTTGAAAAAATTGTTTTATTTCGGAAGTTCATTTCCGAAAACAGCATTTCGGAAGTTCATTTCCGAAATACTACGCATTTTGCAGATTAAGCAAAATAGCCCCCCTCCCCCATTCATTTACCCTAATCTTCTTCCAAAATCATCCTCTTTCAAAATTTCTGCAACAAGCAAGTGTGAAGTCAAATAGATTGCCCAAGTCTTCTTCCAATCTCAACCTAAATAATCTCAAACACTAATTGGTAAGTTTAGCATTTTATTTCAATTTTTAGATCCATTTGAATAAACTCTATTAGGGTGTTTAGAAATTGAAAAATATACATTAAGATAGGTTGGTACTGATATTAGGTTGTTTAGTAGGCATAAAAGTAGTTTTGAAGTTTGATTTTGGGGTCTGCCATTGGAGGTTGCAGAGAAGTTCTGCGCAGGGGTGTTTCGGAAGTTCATTTCCGAAAACACCTCCATCCCAGTTTTCGGAAATGAACTTCCGAACTGTATCAGAAGTGCAATTTTTTTTTGTTTTTTCTTTTGTCTCGCATATTAATCGATTTCAATTGTTTACAGGAACATGTCAGGCAACCAACCAGCACACATCAGACAGGGTAGAGAGTCCCAGACTGCGTCGGCTAGACGCGAGCGGGCGGCGGCGCAGCTGGCGTCGACCCAGGGACGGGGGCAGGGCCGGGGACGAAGTGTGCGAGTTCCCGTGGACGTGGGAGAGGGTACCTCTTCATCTGGATCTAGGAGTCGGCTGGCTCGGGTATCTTCTTCCCGCCAGCGAGAGGAGGAGGAGGAGGAGCAGGAGGAGGAGGTGGCAGTGGCATACCACGAGCCGGAGGGGGTACCGGATGTTGACCCTCCATCCGGGGAGGAGGATGAGCAGGAGGACAACTACCCGGGAGGGCCCTTTGACACTTCCGTGCTGATATCCTACCGCGATCACGTCGCTCGGCGTATCTGGGAGGGAGAGGTATTTTTTTTTAATTTAACCGTTTATAATTTAGACGTTTATTCGATATTTTCTTAACGGTCTATTTAACATATGCTTTTATTTGTTTTTTTGTAACAGGAGAGAGATCCTTTGAAAATGGTGAACCACGCCCGGAAGATTTTCAGTCTGTTTAAACCAGCAGCTGAGTGGTTTAACGACGCGGTGCGAGGTTCAGGGCTTAGCGGGCTCTGCATGACGGGGTACACCACCATCAGCCACGGCATGTAGGGGGCTTTTGTGGAGCGCTGGCACAAGGATACGTCTTCTTTCCACTTGCCGGTTGGGGAGATGACGATCACGTTGCATGACGTGCAGTGTCTTCTCCACCTGCCGATCAGGGGTCCGCTGTTGGCCCACACTCGGATCCAGAGGGTCGAAGCCAGTCAGTGGATGGCGCTCTATTTGGGCATGGAGCCCGAAGCTGGTGACTATGAGTGCATCACGACATATGGGCCTCATATCCGGTTCACCACACTGAGCGCTTATTTCGAGCACCACTTGGTCGCGGCAGCCGAGGCTGAGGAGGCGGGTGACGATCTATTCACACAGTATCACCGCGGCTGCGCTCTCCGGTGCTGGTACATGCATGTGGTAGGCGCTGCATGCTTTGTGGACAAGAGTGCAAGGTACGTCGACGTGACCTACCTCCGCTACTTCATGGACCTGGATACCGTTCACCAGTGGAACTGGGGGGCAGCTACTCTGGCATACCTCTACGAGAAGCTGAATGAGGCCTCCAACTGGAGGACGAGGCAGTTGGTTGGATCCTGCACACTACTCACGGTACGTTTCATTTTAATTGTTTCGTATTTATTTATGTTTCGTATTTGTGTTTCGTATTTACTTATGTTTCGTATTTATTTATGTTTCAGAGCTGGATCATCTCCTACATCTCCCGCATCCACGGCTTCCACATCGATCCTGTGTACGTTGACGCCATGCCCAGGGCCGCCAGATACGTTCTCCAGAGGGGGAACAATGCGGTGGGACCATACCGTGGATACCTGGACCGCACGATGCACGACGACGTCACCTGGAGGCCGTTCAGCGACTACGCTCAGGTTGTCCCCTTTGACGACATTGCTTTATATTCAGGCTGGTTGGCATGCGGGACCGGCATCATGGTCCGGTATCTCCCTGAGCGGTGCATGCGTCAGTTCGGATTCGTGCAGCAGATACCCAGGTCACCTGTTATACCCCAAAATTTGCCCGCATCTTTTTTCAAGAAAACTTCAATCTAAAAATTAAGAGTTTCATATAATCTTGGATTTTCACATCCTGATTTATGAATACTTGATTTTTTAGAATTTTTTCTTATACAGTATTGTGGCTTGCTGTTGAATTTATTCTTACGCAAACGCCAAGTACTGTCTATTGCTTCACACACGCTATTTATTTGATATTTGTTTACAGATAAATAGTACTGACGCAATTGGTACAGAACTAAATCTTTTGCAGGCGCAGAGTCCGGGATTCAGACTGTACTGGTAAACAAGTAAATTATTACTAATTTGTGTTTCCCACTAACTTTTGTACTATATTCCATTATTTTCAAAATCTCTTTTCAAATCTCTTTTTCAAAAATCAAATCTTAACTTTATTCTACACATCTCTCTTTTTCCCAACACTATCATACGCTTTCTTTCAAATCTTACTTCCACTCAAATTTTCCTTTTGTACGGAATCACTTCATTCCCCAACGTCTCTATCCTTCTTTTCGTTCTATAAATACCTCTCATTTTTTCCATAAAATCTCACATCAAATTCTAAATCATTTCTCAAATTTCTACTTCATATCCATTCTCTCTTCCTCCCCGGCAAAATGGCGAAGCGGATGGAAACATGTTTTCTTATGGTCATCACCATTGCTACGGCGATCATGTCCTTCTTCTGTCTGCATAGTCCTGAAAAATGTGGACCTGCGATGGTTACACTCCCGATCATCTATTTTCTGTTGGTCATAGCATGGGTTATTAATCGTCATTCTTAAAGTTTGTCGTATCTCTTATTTTCTTAAATGTACCATTTACTCGTCGTACCGTTTATTATAGTATGTAATGTTTGTACTGTCAGTATTAAATGTTGTACTATTTGTCATATTGTTGCTTAATTATTCAGATAATATTTTGTGTGTTTTCTGCCAGTCAAATATTTATTTTTCTGTGCATTAAATGATTTTCAGGGTTATTATCGGTAATTTTGCTCGCGTACAGTAAATAATAATTATTTATTATGTCTGTGTTTTTTAACAAGTCATGTAAATAAACTTTCATCTTTCACATAAAACAAAAACAACAAAAAGAAAATTAACTTTGACTATTGATTTTTCACTCTAGCTGTTACATGCCTGAATAGTCAGTTGACAGTCAAACTGCTGACAGTACAATTCTCCGTGTTTTGTACCATCAATCAAATCAAACTTTTTCATTTCAAAATTCCAATATTTTTGTCCTAGAAGTCTTCTGAATATCACATGATTAGCAGAGACTCAGCACTGCACAAAAATCAGGTACGCTTAACTGTCTCCTACACAAACAGCCCCTGATTAGGGTTTATTGTTTTCTCAGGAGAAACAAGTTTTTGAGACCTCAAATGGATTTCATGGACCTCCATATATCTCAAAGTACCATCATACAAATTTTCAGACTTCAATTCACTCAGACGCACCGTCAGCAGCTCAAACAGTCAACAGACGACCCGTTTGACCAAAAGATCAACAGACAGTCAAAAATGATTTTTTTTGTCAACATCCATATTTTGTCAAAGGATTCATCATTTGATCATTGGATGATCATAATTCATCAAGGAAAGATCAAAAAATCAACAAAACCCTAAGATTAAAAATTAGGGTTTTCTCCAAAAAAGTCAACTGAACTTTGACTGGTCATAACTCTCTCATCCTGCATCCAAAAAATTCAAACCAAAGCTCATTTTGAAGGAAATTCAATTATGTTTCAAATGCAATTGGTCCCATGGTCATTACATTCACCATTTGAAAAATATGAACCAAGACATTACAGGTCATTTTCAAAGTCAACAAAAAGACACTTTTTTCAAAAGGATACACAAGGAGCATCAAAAATCATTTTTACATGAGACCAAAGACATTGGTTAGAGGACTCTTTGAGGTTTCCAAAAAGTGCAAGATCTCCTTCATATGACAAAAATTGAGGGATTTACACCTTGTTGAAGTTGGCTAAATTTTGGGAAAATGCATAAAACCAACATTGCTCAAAAATGTATTTTTTCCAAATGGGGCCAAGTTTTCATGGTTCAAACATGTTTGCCATGATATAATGGGCCTCCCACGACCAAGACCAAGCCCATAACATTGTTTTTTCTTTTTTGGTTTAATTTTATCACATTTAAGATTAAATTAAAAAAAGGAAAATGGAAGGATAATGCATAGCTTGATTCTTAAGCTAAGGCCACAAAGAATCTTCAGTTTTGCAGCAAGGAAGATACAAGGAAAGCCTAGGGCAAGAGGTGTGGAAAAATTAAGCAAGGGTTGCTTGAATTTTAAGCTTGAAAGTCAAAAATTCAACAAAAGCAATCAATGCTTTTAGCTTCAATTTTAAGCACTCCATGGCTTATATAAAGGCTAGCATACTCCATCAAATAGGGGACACACGAAATCATAGCCAAAGCATAGCATAGAAACCTCAAAATTCTCACAAAATATCAAACACTTTGTAATTTTCGTTTTGCTACTTCTAGCTTACTTCAATAAAAAATAATCATTCAAATCATCCTTTGGAGTCATATAGAGTAAGATTGATGCACTAAACAAGTCCCATGATGCTTTAAATACGTGTACCATCATCTTCATATTCATAACTTCATCACTTTCGTTTTCCAAGTTTCCACGTATAATAACTTAATCTAATCTTTGATTTAAGTTCCTGACATCATTTAGAGTGGATCCAATGTAGTTCATGCGAGGATTCACTCCTCTAACTCCTTCCACCATTATTGGTTGTTTAAGCTTGAGAAGCTTCGAGTTGCACCTTCCAGGGACTTTTAGCAAAAACTAATGCCACTAATGAACTCAGGGGGTCCTAATTAGGCTATCTGGGTTATTTGCAACAATTTATTTCCTTGTTTTTGCAGGTTTTAAAAAGCAAAAAAAAAAAAAAGAAGCAAAATCCGCAGGTAATTCGGCTGCTAAATTCGCAGCAAAATTCGTAGGAAAAAGGAAGAAGAAGATGAATAGTGTAGTTGAATGTTTGACTGCACGCGTGGCCAGATCTCGCTTCCCCATTGGCCAGTTTTGGCGCGTGTGGACCCCATCAGAAGTTTGAATTCCTTTTGAATTCAGTTCATGCAGTCTTATCATTATGCCATGCACTCTTTAATCTGAGCCACTAGATGCAGCCAATCTTCAATCCAACGCACCAAAACATTCATCCTCACCATGGACTTTATTTAATTTCCACATCTGATTACTATCTTTTTATTTTCTATTTTATTTTAATTTCTTTGTTAAATTAATTAAAAATAGTTTTAAAAATCCAAAAAATATACAAAAAATATTTTTAAGTTTCTAAAATAATATTTTATCTTCTGATATAAAAATATTTTATTTTTCTTCATAATTTAAATATTTTGTATAATTAATTAGATAATATGCATATATTTATCTTTTAATTATTTTCAACCAACCAAAAATCATAAAAAAAAATTGTTCTTTATATTAAATATTGTTTATATATCATAGGCTAATTTTGTACATATTTAGAATAATTTTCTCTTTAAGTTTTAATTATTTGTATAATTATTTGTATAATTATGTATTAATTAACTTAATAAATTTCAAATCAACTTCAAAAATTCCAAAAAAATTAGTTTTGTTTTAAAATTAATTAACAAGCATTTTGAACATATTTTGAACTTAATTTTTAGGTTTGAAATTTATTTTCATCTTTTTTCCTCATTTTAATTTAATTAATCATGCATTAATTATAATTAAAAACAATCATAAAAAAACCAAAAACACTTCTTTTATTTTCTTGCAATTTAAATTCCTAGATAAATGTATAGGTTGTCAAATTCATGTAAATAGCGTAGTTTACATTTCCTGCACAATCGATGTAATAGCGTAGATTTACTTTCCGCATTTTACATTTCCGCATTTTAAATTCCAGCACATATAAACTGCATGTATGCCAAAGATAAAATTGAATCGTTAGATCACTAACTTCAAAGATAAAATATCTGAATCCAAACACAATCACACTTGCACCTCTTAGGGTAGTCCCTTTCTCATTCTTTTCAAAATCAAAATCAAATTCTATTATTTCAAACGCAAAAATCGAACTTTTGGTTATATCCGGTGAAAGGATAGATTTTTAAAGGAAATAGGATAAAGACCTTATAACTCAGGGTAGACCTCCTAATTTGCTTGCTCAAATCAAAACAAACAAACCTCTCATATATCATTGTTTTTTTTCAAAATAAAACTTTCAAAAAGACAATACTTTGTATATATCCAAACAAGGATCATTACGAAGTTAACGCTCTTTTTTTCCAAAGCATCTTTTGAAAGATAAAAACACTTTGTATACATCCGCACAAGGATCATTACAAATTCAATTTACAAAGGTATTTCAAAACCACATACGAGCATTTCAGAGCAATTGAAAACAAGTGAGCTAAGCAAATTAAAGAGCCCATGGATAACCATGGATACAAAGGGTGCTAACACCTTCCCTTTGTATAACCTACCCCCTTACCCAGAATTTCTTAAAGGTCTTTTTTCTGTTTCTTTTATAAACCTTTCCTTAATTGGATAAAATAAAAGGTCGGTGGCGACTCTCTGATTTTCAAACACAAAAGCAGAAACAAAAAAGAGTCAGTTCGCGTATCTCTCCACGAGAGGTATGGCAAAAAACCGAGCGCGCGACAGAACTGGCGACTCTGCTGGGGATACTTTCTAAAAACAAAATGTTTTCAAAAAGGGTTACCTTTAGAGAATAGATCATTCCGATGTTTTCAATTGTTTGACTTGATTGCTCTATTTTTCAAAGGATGTTTGGGTATTTTGCTTGTGTGAAAGATTCTAACCCGAATCTCGAGATACCTTAAGTATGTGACAATAGACCAAGGAAACTGTACGACATGTACCGATACGGTTGATCTGGTAGTCACCGTTAGTGCGATACTTTGGTTTATACTGATGTCCCTTGAAAACGATCAAGGAGTATATTAGGCTTCCGAAATGTCATTAAACACTAATTTGTCTTAGAACCTTTTAGTTGAACTTGACTTGTGGCCTATTAAGTGGCTAGCTTTGAAGTTGATCGAAGTTAGTTATCCTCGAGGAATATTTTGATCGGCCGTCCGAGCGCCGTATTGAGATGTTATCTCCAAGGATCATAGAACCCGAATACTATTCTAGGACAGGTTTTAACCAACTCAACTTCAGTGGGGAGGGTATCACCCATGGACTTCATGCAAGCCTTTAAACCTAAGGCTATTGTTTGATTTGTTTTTATGTGCCACATGTTTGACATCATAACATCATAAGCATCATAAGCATATCATTTTTTTCACTAATCATTTCAAGGATCAAAGAGTTTACCTTTGTTATTGCAGGTAATGGCTCCCGCCACCAGAGATTACATCCGAATCAACATCTCAACGGTGCCATCTGAACTAAAAAACTTAGTATCAGAATTCCCCAGGAATGTTCAATTCACCGAAAAGCACGGTCACCTACTCCATTTGGTTACCTCAAAATTTGAAGAAGACATGATACGGGTCCTGTTCCAGTTCTTTGATCCCGAACATCATTGCTTCACCTTTTCTGATTACCAGTTAGTACCCACTTTGGAAGAGTTCTCTGAACTAATTGGATTACCTGTTCGAAATCAATTACCTTTCACTGGTTTAGAAAGGATTCCAAAACCTGAAACCATTGCTGCTGCCTTACATTTGCGAAAGTCAGAAATTGAGTCCAATTGGGAAACAAAGAGTGGAGTTAAGGGTTTACTTGCTAAGTTCTTAATGGAAAAGGCTCGATTACTACTAGAAAACAAAAGTTACCCAGCTTTTGAGGAGGTTATGGATCTTTTGATCTATGGGTTGATTTTATTCCCTAATCCCGACCAGTTCATAAGTGTACACATTATCAATCTTTTCCTAACCCGTAACCCGGTACCAACATTGCTGGGAGACATTCTACATTCTCTACACACTCGTACCATGAAGAAACGAGGAACTCTCATGTGCTGTATACCACTACTGGCTAGGTGGTTTACATTTCATCTTCCTCGATCAGTGTTGAGAAATGAACAAAGAATGCAATGGTCTCGCAGGATTATGTCTTTGTCTCATTCAGATATCCGGTGGAACAACTTCTTTCAAAGAGACATTACTATCATTGATCATTGTGGAGAGTACCCTAATGTGCCACTACTTGACATCAAAGGAGGCATCACTTACAATCCCTCTTTAGCTTTACGCCAATTCGGATATGCACGGAGCAACGGCCTCATGACATGATTATCCGTGGCATTGTGTTTGATTACGAGGATGATTCCCATAGACACCGACGAAGATTTATACATGCGTGGGGCAGTGTCTATAGAATAGAAAGCAAAACTTTGGGGCAATGGAATTCTATCCCTATGGAACCTTACCTCAGATGGGTGCGGGCTCATGCTCAGAAACTCATCATGCCATATCCCGCTATTCTACCTATGACTATTGAGCTAGAAGTCGAAGGAGACGAACCTCAAGTTATTCTACATCCGGATATGCCAACTGACCTGGAAGAGTTGCAGAAATCTTGGGTTCAACTAAAAGAGGAAAGAGATACCTTCAAAGCACACTGTGAAGACTATGAGAAAAGATTATTAGAGCTCACCAGACAACTCCAAGAAGAGCAGCAGATCAACATATTCCTGGGTGCAAAGAGAAAGCGTCCATGGGAGACCTGAGGGATCCTTCACTTTATTTATTTCTGTTTTGTAAGCCCGAATGAGGCAAAAAAAGAAAAAAAAAAGGAGAAGAAATAATAATAATTGTTTGACTAACAAATGTTTGTTTTTCTTTTGTTTTAACAAATCTAAACTCTAAGATCCTTGAAAACATTGCATATACATTTCATTCATTGCATATACATTTCATTCATTGCATATACATTGCATTCATACACATTGCATAACAAGTTCACATGACGGATTTCTCATCTCCTCGCTGTTTATTTCAGTCAGAAGAGATGGAATCTGAAACAAGCATCAAGAATCTCGAAGCAGAGAACGCCCAAGTTCAAGTGGCAATTCTGGAACTGGCAAAGGGGCAACAAGAACTGAAAGCCCTGATAATCAAAAAGAAAAAGAAGCCCAAAGGATCTACAGGCTTGAGCCAACTGAAAAGAAAGATCAAAATCCCAGCCAAAAAGTTCAAAAAGCCACCGATCCCTGAAATAGTCGGTGATGGTGAACAAGGAGACAATCACAGCAACCAGGGTTCTGCCAAACCCTCTCTCTCTTCTAATGAAGAAGATTATCATTCTGGAGACGAACAGGATGATGACAAGTATCAGAAGTTGGAAGAACGCATGAAAGCTATGGAGATACAAAAAATACCTGGCTTAGATTTCAATGATTTGGGACTCATCTCAGATGTCGTTATCCCTCCAAAGTTCAAAGTTCCTATCTTTGTGAAATATGATGGAGTTTCTTGCCCAAAACTACATCTGAGGTTATGTAAGGAAGATACAACCTCACACAACAGATAACAAATTGTGGATTCACTTCTTCCAAGAAAGTCTTTCGGGTACACAACTCGAGTGGTACTACCAGCTAGAAAGTACCAAAGTTCATACCTGGGAAGATTTAGTTGCTGCTTTTTACAAACAGTATCAATACAATGCTGATCTTGCACCAACCCGTACTCAACTAAGGGGCATGTCCATGGCACCAAAAGAAAGTTTCAAAGGATATGCACAAAAATGGAGAGATATGGCTGGAAGGGTTCAACCACCCTTATCTGATCGCGAGCTGGTCGACATGTTCATGGGCACTTTAACTGGCCCTTTCTATAGTCATTTGCTGGGAAGTTCATCATCAGGTTTCACTGACCTGATATTAACTGGGGAACGTGTCGAAAGTGGCATTCAAAATGGAAAAATTCAAATAGGCTCCTCCTCTGGTACTACAAAAAGGCCCATCAGTGGGAGAAATGAGGTCAACACAATGCACAGTCTGAAAGGTCGCAAAAGTGAGCAGCACCAATCTGTGGGGGCAGTTCTAATCTCCGCATCTGCACCTCAAAAAGATCAACAGCCAAAATATACGCGTCGACCAGATGCGCCAAGAAGAAATTTCACTAGAATCAATATGCCAATCTCTCAGGCATTGCAGCATTTGCTAAAAGCAGATCTGATCACATTAAAAGATCCTCCAAAGAATGTCAACACTTCCTCTCCGAGTTATCGCCCCGATGCAACATGTGCGTATCACTCAAACTGTCCAGGACATGACGCAGATCACTGTTGGGCCCTGAAAAATAAAATACAAGACATGATAGATGCTGGGGAAATTGAGTTCGATCCTCCAGAAACTCCAAATGTCATCACGGCACCCATGCCGAAGCATGACAAAACTGTCAACGCTATCCTAGACACTGTTTACATCTATGATGTGAACGAATTATCAACTCCGCTCCTTGAAGTCAAAGGAAAGCTAATCCGAGCTGGTTACTTTCCAGGTTGTGACCCTGATTGCTTTTATTGCACTTACTCGCCCAACGGTTGTGAAAATCTGAGAATGGGAATTCAAAAGTGGATGGATCGCCGTATCATTATGTTTGAGAGGCTCCCTTCTATGGACGTGTTATGCGAAGTCTTTGCAAACGGGATGAGAATAGAGGATGTCTCAATGATCTCCAGCTTACCATTCAAAATCTCTGCCAAGGCTCCTTTCAAAATTTCCTCTACACTCAAAGTGGCATCAATAATCATTGCTAGTCCAACTCCATTTCCATACTCCTCAGACAAAGCTGTCCCGTGGGGTTACGACACTAATGTTTATATCCATGGAGTTAAACAGGATACCTTGACCAAAGAGGCCACGAAGTTAACTGCTCCAACTGTGGATAATATTGTGGGTACCAGCAAGATCACGAGAAGTGGAAGGATCTTTTCACCAGAAATTTCTCCAAATGTTGCTACTGGTCCAGTCCAGGTCCCAGTTCCTAATCGAGATATCGACGCTCGAGGCAAAAAGCCACAAGTTGAGCCAGTTCAAATACCGGTGGAGGTCACTGTTGAAGATCCATCGAAGCAAGAAATGGAGGAAATATTGAAAATCATCTGCAAGAGTGATTACAATATTGTCGAACAACTGGGGCACACTGCTTCAAAAATCTCAATGTTGTCTCTGTTAAAGTATTCAGAAGCTCATGCCAAAGCTCTGATGAAGTTCCTGAAAGCTGCGCATGTGCCTCAAGAGATTTCAGTCGATCAATTTGAAAATTGTGTTGCCAATCTAACAATGACCAATGGCCTCGGTTTCTCTGATGTTGATCTAACCCCTGCTGGAAAGAATCACAATAAAGCCCTACATATCTCCATTGAATGTAATGGCACCACTCTATCTCATGTGCTGGTAGATAACGGTTCTTCTTTGAACGTGTTACCAAAAA